>NW_027107632.1:208429-232011 GCF_000696795.3 Halyomorpha halys | reverse complement strand
GACCATTCATATTGAACAACTTAAAGTCCCACTAACCGAAACACCTGCGCAAGAGTAATCCGGAGTGTCCTCATCTCAACTTATCTGTTCATTTATGTTTAATTAAGTGGTGATTAATTTTTTTTTAATTTATCTTTAATTATTGACTGAGGAGATCAGCTGATCGCATGTATATAAAGAGATGTACCAAACCCAATAAAGTTAGTATGTTACAGCAGTTCACACGTGTTACATCTTATTCCTTCTTCTCTTTTTTGACATTTAACTTTCGCCGATACTTAACTTCTATATATATATATATACAATAGGCCGACAAGGAGACACAATGGCCAGTGGTAAAAGAAAGACTGAAATAAGCTTACAGAGGCAGCAGATGGACTTCGGAGGAGGACATATTTTACATGTTCCTCGAAAGAAGGAGAGAGGAGCAGTCGAATGGGCAGTACGCGGCAGCGCTACTTGCACACTTAAATTTGAAGACAGAAAAGATGAGAGAAACACAGAGCTGGAAGACGAACTATGGTGAGTTACAACGTGGGAAGCGAGAGCAGTGGCCTGTCTATCATCAAGGTGAGAGGAGTATGGTACTTGGTCGACATGGGAAGCTTGTACGTCGAGAGGCGTTGAGGAAATACATTGACCAGGCTTAGTATCAGCCCTAATCTTTTCTCCACATATAAACATATAACATACATTCAGAATGTGTATAAGGAAGATAAAGTTGGGAAATAAAGCAGTATTATTTCAGCAAGTTTGTGAGTTATTTCTGTGCCACTTTTTTGTTTTATTTTTATAATTATGTTTGCCCGACTACACATAAGTAGGATTAAGTTTTGTTCGTTTGCCAAAGGTGCTAATATGGTACATCAAAGCATTTATTAAACAATCTATAGCTACAAGTTCAGTTTTGGTGTTGTGGAAAGTCCCAGCCCATGACTGAGCCACCTTGTTCTAAACCCGAACACTAGAGTATCTCAGACGACTTGGTCTGCCAGGGACTGATAGGCCAAGGCATGTTTCATTCAATAATAAACAATTCTTCTACTGAGGCAATAACCAATTTTTTGGGTTCTTGACCACTGAATGCATGAATTATTTATTTTTATTGTATTTATTATACTGATTTATTTTAATCATGCATGTGCTGGATATAAGTTTTGGTGAAAAAAATAAAAAATTAGAATGGATTCAAAATAAAAAAAAAAGAAGATAGAAATAGATAAGACTGTATGGGTTCTAAGGACCGGAGGACCTTTTCAAGAGGCAGTTGTTGCCTCTGTGATGTCTGGTGACTGCGGAGGGTGGCAAAAAGGATTTTATCACAGTAGAATGGGTTCATGCAGAAGGGATTGTACTAGGGAAAACAGTTTCTATAGACGATGCTCTCCCTAGATTGCCAAAAGTCAAAGAGAGAGTCTTGGGGGTGAGCAGCAAACAGGAAGGTCCACACCCTGATCATAAGATATGTACGATCTGTGGGCTCTCCCTTAAAGGCGATAGATGACTCAGAACTCATATCGAAAAAAACGTCCCAGGGAGGCTAACAACAGTACGAACAGGGAAATAATTAAAAATCCTACAGACCATAAGAAAGGAGAGGGTGAATAGTCTCAAATAAAAGAGGATATTGCTTAATGGTCTGCCATTTTTAAGAACCTCAGCACAAAATGAACTGAATAATGCTGATTTTGACGAAGCCGTATGTAAGTTCCTTAGGTTTCTTACTATCTATGCGGAACTACCAGTCCCCCAGCACCCTGCCATCATATTTTACAAAATGAGAAAGAAGAATAGAATAAACATCATGCCAGACAAGGTAGCTGAAAAAGTATCAAATCCACAGAGGGCCAATAAAGGACAGTATCAATATGAGGTTGCACAATACCAATATCATAACAAAAGAAAAAAAAAGATAGTGAAAACCATTATGAATGCTGACACTCCCAAGCAATTTCCTATAAAGTTGGCTGAAATTGAGGGCCACTATAAGAACCTCTTTGAGACAAAAATTTCCGTGAACGTGGGGAATATAAGAAACCGGCCCCGATGCCAAATATAATCACAATAGATGTTGATACGATCAAAAATGCAGTAAAATCAATATAATTAGGCACATTGCCGGGGCCTGAGGGTGCTCTGATCCGCACGTTAAAATGTTAAGATACAGCTCATATGTAAACACTATTACGGAAATAATGCTGAAGGTGGCCTATGTACCAGAACCACTTCGACAGGGCGCACACTACTGATATATGTATAAAGTGAAAGGTGATATTAATAATACATCTTCCTGGAGACCTATCAAAATATATTGATCGTACGCTGAATTATGGACAGGCCCTTATCGTCTTCGCTATCCAATCTGGCCATAAACTATCTGTACTGCGACCTGTGTGAGCAAGACTATGCAAATAAACTTGGTTGTAAGCTCAATGATAACCGAGGATGTGTAGCCCTCACAGGCTTCGCAGATGACTAGGCGGTTTCAGCGTAGGACAAGGGTGCTACGGAAAGAATTATTGACAGCATTCAGAAGACATTTAAGGAAATTGGTTTGGCTTTAAATCCTCGACAAAGTGTGGGCATCGTTATAAATAAAGGAGAGCTAGAGGCTCGCCCTTGAGAATGGAGATAGCATTTAGACAATTGAAAAAGATGAAACCATCAGATATTTAGTATGCACGTTTTCGGGAGATCTACAGTCAAACGAAGATTCGGTGACTAAGTTGAATGAAAATCTAAATATGGCAGTTGCTTTTTGCTTGCTTATGCCCAAGCAGGTCAACATTGTCAACCAATTTGTGTTCCTGTGTCTAACTTACCCTCTCTAAATTGCTTCCCTCACTAAACTACGTCTAGCGATAATGGAGGGCATCAACACCATGATTCACATACAATGTAAACTAAGTTTGTTGTTTTTCGGTATAATGTATACAGCATCTCTGGTCTAAAAGTTTAGCCATCATAAGTAATATTCAATGTAACAAAGTCACCAATCCTTATTTTGCCTACATTTTTTTCAAATTGATTGCTGTTCTATCTCTGAAATGAGTGCATTCAAAGAAAGTCTTCAGTTTGATATTAGAGATTAGAGTTCAGAGATTAGGTTCAAATAGATGCAGAGTGCTTTCTTTGTTAAAATCGATGAAAGTAACCATATTCTGCTGAGCCAGAGTTCCTTGTTGGTCCAGGTAAATGAGTGATAAAATTTAATTTATCTAAATATTCCTTAAAACTATTTATAACCAAATTTTGACTTTGAGCTCATATACTTTTTGATTTAGTACCCAAGTCTTACAATGAAAGATTTCTGACAGTAATGTTATTTGTACACAAGTCATTTCTACTGGGATAGTGATCTGAACTATTTAAGACCCCAAAATTGTATCACTTCCCAGGGCTTTGGGTCAAGTAACTTATCAAAGCTCAAAGATACTAAAAATTATCTCATTTTCTAACAATTGTTATCAATTTATGATAAGCAGGCCAACAATTTTTCTGTCTCTTGATAATTTATGATTCTAATTTTTGAGATGTCATGCTAAGGTAAAAAGGTGAACAAGCCTTGTCAACAATTTCAAATATGTCAGTATTGCCATACAATCTGGACATTATTTTCCAAGCCTTTTACCATCATTTCTCAAGGGATCATTTCCATCATACATCACTCCTGAAGTTTTCTTTAGAATAGATACAGTCTGTTAGAGTTGTTCTTTCAATGGATCATAAAATCTATAGTTATGTTAAATCAGTACTAATAACTTACCTTAAAAATGACAGGTTCCTCTGGTGAACAAGGTTTCAAGTTCACAGGCATGATGATATATATATACAACACAATATGGCACTTAATTACCATTTAAATCTTATTATTTTATTTGTTTTCATTACTGTTTTGGAACATTCTATTTGTGATATTTATGGTTTGGCAACGTATAATCTTTGTAATTCAATGATTTTTACTGAATTAACTTTCTCGTTCCGAAGACATATTAAATATTAGATGTTGTTAGTGCTAAACTAACAAATTTATTAATTTTATTGTTGTATGGTATAGTTTACTTGTAAGATATTAATAATTTTATTTACACTTAAAGACATAACTAAGTAGGTTATGGATTTCCCAAGAGTCTCTATGTTAAAAGTAAATAAAAAAAAACATATAATTAAACTTCAGATTTAAGTTCAGCATGCTATGAAAAGTGAAGAAATCGTAATTTTTCTCAACTGTAGGATTTAATGTAGAACACAATTATTAGCATACCAAATGAGAAATACAAAACTTACATTGCGATTGCTGTTATATTCAGGCAGCACACGAGCATGTTTTGCAGTATTTGTGTAGGTCCATACATACACCAGGAATCGTTCAAGCTGGTCCTTAAAAATAATAATTAATTAAATCAATATTTAAGCAATACCTAAACACAGAAATAAATGTAAAATACTTTAAATGGTAAGGTATTTAATCAGTTACAAATGTAAGGAATAAATAAAAAAATATAGATAAATGATTGATTGTATTATTTCAATATGAAGAAGATAAGTCAGAGGTGGGGTCAAAAGAACAAAAAATAGTTAACAACTATTTTTTGTTCTTTTGACCACACCCCGGACCATCTTCTTCATAATTTTAACATAAAAAATATATTCTGTTTACAAATCTACAAAAATACATAAAATGAAAAAAAAAAGGATGAAAAAACAGAACTTATTAAAGTTCCTTCTAAACAATAAACATAATCTATTTCTTAAAAAATAATTTTAGCAAGTGTTTCTTTACCACTATTTTTATGAGATAACATAGCTCTTCTGCTCTATAGAATAGATTTAACCTTAGACTTATTTACCCAGCATCATTTTTGTTATAGATTATCAGTGAAGCAAGGGATAACTAGGGCATTGTCTTTTTAAGATATCAAAGTGAAATAAAATAGTCTAAATCACGTTTCACTAAACAATGAGATCATAGTAAATTTATATTACAAGTCTGTATTTCTAGAATAAAATGGGACTAGTGGACTTTTTCCTTTTTATTTTTTCAGTAGCATATAAGTCCTAATCCAGGAAAAAGGAGGAGGAGGAGGAGGAGAATAACCTTGTTAAAAAAAATATGGATTCAGCTGGCCTGTCTGACAGCACTCAGTAAGGATTCCTTCCTAGGGTTACAGGACTGGTCTCCAGTATTAAAAAAATTTATGGATGAACATTCCAAACATAAGACAAGTATTACTGCAATATAGGCAATATGATGGTTAGGCTGAGGCGATAATAGGTGAGCGGTAATATGACCGAGTATGCCATGGATTTCGAAGCTACTAACCATAGGTTATGCTGAAAATTAGGGACAGATTTAGAAACTATTATATGGTTTAAATTCATGCACCGACTGATGTAGCAGGTGAGCAAGTGAAGGAAGATTTCTATCATGGACTAGAAAGGGAGCTTGCAGAATGTTCATGCCCTGACCTGAAGATAGTTCTAGGGTGACATTAATATCCAATTTGGAAGAGAACCCACTTTTCTGCCTATAGTAGGAAGGCACATATTGCACCTGGAATTTAATGACAATGGGACAAGGCTGATGAATTGCACCATATCCTAGGATAAGGTGGTTTGAAGCACTATGTTTGATTGTAAAAACATCAATAAATCCACATGGGTTACTTCAGACAACAATATTAGCACCCAGACTGACCATATTCTTGTTAGTACCAGATTAAGGTTCAGTCTCATGTCAGTGAGAATGTTAAGAGAATCAAATGTTAATAGCTATCACTATCTGGTTACTTTATAAGTGTTCTAGGTTTGTTTGTTAAAAATGCACACTTTAAAACCATTTGCTGTTGAGAAAAATAAATAATCTCTATATACAACATTAATTAGGACATTAAAAACAATACCTCAGAGACGTGGTCCTTAATGCACAAGGATGCAAATAGTTCCATGATATTTGAAGAAAAATCTTAGGAAGAATGTTTGGCTCTATAAAGAATGGCAACCAGCTTAGGCTGAGGCACAATGCATAATTGTACACAATTTACTGGGAATCGGATGTGGTAAAATATATAAAACTGATAAACAGAACAATATCAAAACAGATAAAGTAAAAAATGAAATTTTAAAAGAAAAACCAGAAGTATAAAATAGAAATCCTCGAAAGGATAGAGAAAAACCACCTACATTGGTTTAGACATTTAAAAAGAATGCCATTCAGAAGCTTACCAAAAGAAAAATAATGGATATGGAGAATAAAATAATATAAAAGAACATAGATAGAATATCTGACAAAAGAATCATAGACAGACAAACAGCTGGAATTTCAGGTATTATGGTGAAGAGATGGAGGGTTTACTATCAGCAACACAACCACAAGTCCTTTCAAAATACCAAATCCTTGGCTTGACTAGAAACCAGCTCAGGGACATTGAAGAAAGAAGTATGTATTACTAATACTGTTCTGCATATCTTCCACCATCAATAATGTTTGGGGGCCAGGTGATCTCCAGCCATTGCAAGAGTTCAACACTCCCAGCAATTTATGCTCCTTTGTCGGTAGTTCCTTCAGTAACAAGAGGGTTAAAATCGATGTAGGTTCTACTTATAGAAAGAAGAGATTGCTGAAGTTTTGATGAGGTTGTGATGGCAAGAAAGTAAATGTTATAAGCCCATGTGAAACCTCTCCACCATATGATTCAATTATGTGTAAGTTTGCTTTTTGGCTAAAAGATTTTAAAGGTTTTAATATTTGTTGATGTTAGTTCCTGAACGAATTACGCCTTCAGGGACTAAACCTTATGATCAACGATCATTGTGGATCATTCGGAAGCAAACAACACTAAATACATTAACGTACTTTTATTATTACAACACATGTTACAATACCAGGAGGGAACATGGAGGTTACCCTAGGTCTCCAAAGAGAAAGTCACAACATTCCTCCCCCCTAAAAAAAAAATTTACATTTCAAACATGATAATAAATGGAAATATGCTTAACAGTTATAGTTCATTAGAAAGAGGGACTAAAACGTTTAGGAGGACTTCTGTTCATACGTAGAGGTCTGGCCGAATTGCAGGAAGTTCCTACTGGTGTTTCTGAAAGGTGGATCCTCGGTTGGTGGCCTGGAAGTGTGGAAGTATCAGCTATTGGTGAAGATCCATGAAAAGGAGGAGATTCAGTCGGCTGTGGAGATGCTTCTTCTCTACTTGGTGACTCGCATCTAGACGATTGCTGACTCCTAGCTCATAGATTGGTAGTCTTCCAGGTCGGGACTAGACATGAGCACAGTTCCTGGTGACGTTGCTCTATCCCATAACTGGTCGATGTGGCGGTCCATGACATACCGTCTTCAGTGTCCACTTGATAGGTTTGTGCTCCTAGGACCTCCGTAATTACCGCCTTGGACCATTTTGGCTTGCAAGCACAGAAGTCCCTTGCCCACACAGGTTGGTCCGTCAAAAAACTGATTGGATGGGTTTTCCGATATTGCTATTTTGAGAAAAGTTTTAACTATCTTGACAGCTGATTCTCCTGCCCCATTGGTCTGAGGATGAAAAGGGGCACCCACCAAGTGTCTAATTGAGTGGGATTTCAAAAAGCTTGTCATTTCATGTCCAGTGAAGCAGCGCGCACCATCAGATGATATTGCGTGGGGCAACCCAAACCTTGCGAACATGTCACTTAAAATTTCAATAGCAGTTTGAGCTGTAGTTGATTTAACAATCTTGGCCTCTATCCATTTTGACGTTGAGTCACAAACTACAAAAACGGATATTCTGCCATTGATAGGACCCAAGTAATCCATGTGCAACCTTGTCCATGGTACATGTGGATGTGGCCAAGGGTGAAGAACGGATTTGGGTGGAGCTACACACATTATGCAACATATATCGCAGCTTTTGGCCAAGTCCTGAATGTCCTTGTCCATTTTGGGCCACCAAAAGTAATTCCGAGCATAAGCCTTCATCTTGGTGGCTCCCAAATGAGAACTGTGGAGCTCTTTGAGGATTGCATGCTGGAACTTAGCTGGGATAATTACTCTATATCCCCACATTAGGCAGCCTTGTTCTACGGTGAGTTCATTCTCGCGATAGATGAAAGGTCTCAACGATTCATCGGTTGGGAGCTTCATTCCCGTACGAACCATGTTGAGTACTTTCGACAAAACAGGGTCGATCCTTGTTTGACGTCTGATAAGCTTTGCGTTTAGCCGGAAAGGGCAATTTTCTTGGACAAAGTGAAGGTGAGATATTTCGTCAAACCCTTCATTTTCCGATTCTTGTGTGCATCTGTTCTCAGTCCTGGAGAGAAAGTCTGCACAGTTCTCTTCTGATCTAACACATTTGACAGTGTAGTTGAAGGCTGACAGGAAATATGCCCATCGTTGCAGCCTGTTTGCAGCATAAATTGGTACACCCTTACGCTCTCCAAAGATGTGTACCAGGGGTCGATGGTCGGTAACCAATTCAAAGGATTTTGCATAAAGATAGTCTTTAAACCTAGTGACTCCATAGATTATTGCAAAAGCCTCACGCTCTATCTGGGCATATTTCCGTTGGGTGTCCGTGAGTACTTTAGATGCATACGCTATTGGGTGTTCACTCGAATCTGGGTACACATGGGAGAGAATTGCTCCCACAGCCTTTGCAGATGCGTCCACTGTCAGTCTGAGTGGTAGTTTGGGATCAAAATGTGTTAATACTGGCTGAGAAGCTAGGGTGTCTTTGATTTTCTTAAACGCGGCATCACATTTGCGAGACCAATCCCACGGTACATCCTTACGCAACAGAGAATACAGGGGTTCCAGTATCCTTGCTGCATCACGAACAAATTTGACATAAAATGTCACCATTCCCAGAAATGATCGAAGGGAGCTAACGTCTTTAGGCACAGAACAGTTCCTAATGGCAGTTACATGCTTATCAGTGGGGTGGCATCCGTTAGCATCAAAAATATGTCCAAGATATTCAATTTGTGGGGTTCCAAACTTGCATTTAACAGGTTTAACACGAAGGTTGGCCTCATGGAGGGCCTTAAGGACTGCCTCAAGTCTCGAGTTATGTTCCTCTACAGTAGCACCAGATATCACAATATCATCCAACAGAACTTTAACACCCCTGATTCCACGGAGCAATCTTTCCATAACTTCTTGAAACTCATCTGGGGCGTTTGTAATACCAAAACACAGCCTATGGTAGCGGAAAAGACCTAAGTGTGTATTTATGGTGGTAAGTGGACGTGAGGCATCATCCAATACGCATTGTTGGAAAGCATCTCGTAGGTCTATTTTTGAAAAATATTTGGCACCTGCAAAGTCGCTACAAAGATGTTCTATATGTGGCAAAAGGTAGCTGCTGGGTTTCAACTTGGGGTTTACCGTTAAGCGAAAATCTCCGCATATGCGCATGGTTCCATCTGCTTTCAGAATTGGAACCAGGGGAGTGGCCCAGTCACTGGATTTGACATGTTCCAAGATCCCTGCTTCCACAAGTCTGTGTATCTCTTTTTCAACTTTTTCTTTGAGGGCCAATGGCAAACGATGTGCTTTCAGGAAAACAGGGGTTGCGTCCTCCTTCAATTTCAGTGAGATCTTATATTTCGAGAATGTTCCCACACAGTCATCAAAAACGCTGAAATACTTCTTCAGAATTTTATAAACTTCAGGTGGGGCCTTAGAAAACAAATTGGTTACACTGTTGGACAAATGCATTAATGGTGAACCATTCGAGTTAAGAGTTTCCAAACCCTGACGACCAATAAGAGGAGGTCCACCCTGTTTAACCACGTAAAAGATCATAGTATGACAATTCCCATCTTCACTTTTCACTTGCGTGGAGAATTTGCCTATGGGAATGATAGGGTTACCTACATAATCAGTTAAATGTAGGTCATTCCTTGAGAGCTTGATATGACCAAAATGTCTTTCATAAAAAGATTAACTAACAACATTGTAGTGTGATCCAGTGTCTATCTGGTAGGTTAGTGGCTTATTATTAATTTCTAAGGAGACAGTGTATGGGAATGGGGCCTTTTTTGTTGAAATGAGGTTATGGAAAGAGTCATTACGCGTAACTGCCCCTTCTTCCTCAGAGCTACTGCAGCTTGAGCCTAACCTCCCCATGTATTTATGCTCAGTATTGCTTCTGGAAGTCTTAATTTTCTTTTTATTAGGACAAACGACTGCTAAATGTCCTTTAACTGCACAAATATTGCATGAGTATTCACGGAATTTACAATTGTTGGAAGTATGATTCTTACGACCACAATGTACACAGGGTTTATCATGCATCTTTGGTTGGGGAGAACTATGATTAGGTAAATGTTTTTGTCGCATACCTTTATGGAGAAATACACCTGATTCGGGCTTGACTTGGAGGCTGACTCTTTGTTTGCGTTCTTCACAGGCAGCTTCCTTTCCAGATGCAATGTCCACAACACTTTTTAATGTCAATGTTGGGAGCGATGCGTCCTCCTCAAATAACCTGTCTTGTACAGGGCCTTCCCCATAACCGGACACAAATTTGTCCCTAAGAAGAATAGCAATTTCATCCCCAAATTTACACTGAGCAGCTATAGTTTTAAGTCGGGCGGCCCATTCCCGAGCCGTTTCATCAGGGTGTTTGGTGGCGCAATAAAATAAATGTCGTTGGCTGAAGTATGATTTAGAGGGTGCATAATGTTCCTGTAATAGTTTAATCAATGTCCCATAGTTCACCTCATCCAATTTATCAGGCATACACAAACTCTCAAGTAGCTGTACTATCGAGTCCGAAATTACTGTGAGAAGGGTGGCTTTCTTTTTATCCACGTCATTGATGTCTTCCCTGATGAAATAGTTTTTCAGTTTTGTATGGAAAACGTTAAAATCGCCCGTTTCTTCAAAAAAAATACCTTGTAACCTAGACATTTTGCTGTCCTAGTTCACTGCAGGTTCTTTAATTTTGTCGCCAAATGTTAGTTCCTGAACAAATTATGCCTTCAGGGACTAAACCTTATGATCAACGATCATTGTGGATCATTGGGAAGCAAACGACACTAAATACATTAACGGACTTTTATTATTACAATACATGTTACAATACCAGGAGGGAACATGGAGGTTACCCTAGGTCTCCAAAGAGGAAGTCACAACAGTTGATATCCACTGTAAAATTTAGTGGTAAACATTGTTAACTTCAATAATAAATATTCTACCTACTAATACAACGACCATCATTTTTATTGATACAATAAAGAAAGTAAAGGTCGAAATAAAAATAGAAAGACGTTGTCCTCAGGGCTCTGCTTAAGGTCTATCCCTGTGGAAGCATGTGTTGACAACCTGCTGAGAGAGCTAGAAGATAGGGTACACTATCACCCCTTACTATTCAGTCTGGGAGCCATTATGGCAGAGCCAGATTGAAGAATTAAACAGAGTGGTGTTTCAGCTTGGTAGTAGAGTGGTGCATGAGGAGAAAGTAGCATGGGCACAGCCAAAATCCAGACCACATTCAGGAAAGGTTCCACAGACAGGGAGCATCTTATCTATCTAGAAATTCAAGATATATGTGTAAGACCAAATGAGAAGGTTATATACCCAGCATGAGAATAACAAAAGGTTTTGATGCCATCTTTCATCCAGTATACTTAAAGGATAAGTTGACCCTGTCAAGGAATGAGTGCCTCCCTTGCCATTTCTGGCATACAGGAGCAGTGGGGTTGTGCGCTGGGGTTTGTGCATGCCACTGCTTCCAAAGATCACCAATTCCTGCAGTTATCAGGCTGGTCCAGCCCTCAATCTCAGTCTGGGTCAGCTTCCTGGCTCGCCATTGTTGGGCGGTCAAGCCCTTCCCATTGTGAAATGAATTGGGCCCACCACCTCCTTCCACCCGTAAATGAACTCCCTGAAGAAGTGAACAGGGAAGGTCCGACTCGGCGAGGGCCAAAATCCCGGTCTTTCTTGACAGCCTGGCTCGGTGTCCTTCCATGGCAGAGCAATCTACTATTATGTGTTCTGCTGTTTCAGGAACTCCGCACGTGGAGCACCAGGGGTCGATGTTCTTTCCAAAGCTCTGCAGCTTTTCCCGAAACCCCCGTGTCCTGTTAAGATCTGTGAGACCCAATAGTCTGAGAGGACCCATTTAGCCTTCAATCTAGAAAGGATGGCAGGGAAGAATTTTCTCAAAGTAGCGCTCTTCTGGCTTCCTACCCGCCATCCATTCCACTCCTGTATCGAGTCCTCCCGCAGCATTTTCTTCCATAAGTTTAGAGTCTCATCAATCTCAGGGCTCCTCCGGTAGTGCCTCCAGTCCCTGCCTCTTTACTTTATATTTAAGGACATCCTCCCTGAGGATGAGGTTCAGGGGCATCGCTCCAGCCAGTACCTGCACCGCCTCATGTGACACTGTTCTATATGTCTTCGTGACCCTCAGCAGAGCCAATCTTTGTATGGTGGTCAGTCTCCTCTACTGTATCTGCATGAGGTTTTGTCTCCACGCAGGGGATGTGTACCCCAGAATACCCAAGATCACACCTTTATATATGGTCATCGTTGCAGGGTACCTGAGACCCCAAAATGGCCCCCTACCCTACTTAATCCATTGAGTGACAGGGTCACCCTGTCTTTTAGATACACTAGGTGAGATGTGGCATCAAATCTTCTTCTTATCTTCACACTAAGATATGTCACTTCCTCACCCGGTCTAACCCTTTCTCCTTTGATATCCAGGGTAATAGGATGAGCCCTGTCAGTGGAGCCTCTAATGAGTATGGCCTGAGTCTTGGCTGCTGCCATACTCAACTTCCTCTTCACCCACCACTCTCCAATGAGACTGGCACACCTCTCCGCTTCTGTATCTGCTGTTCTTGGCCACGATGACTGCCAGGTTGTCGACATAGGCCGTGGCAAGGAACACTTTTTCCTCTTGTTCCCCCAGCAATTCATCGAATACTAGCTTCCACAGAGCAGGTCCTAGGACCGAACCCTGCGGACACCCTCTTTTGATTTTTCTCTCGACCCCGTAGTAGTTACCCCTGATCCCGACGCTCCTGTTATTTAGGTAACTACCTACGAAGGAGTATAGATTACAGGGGGTGTCGGGCTGTCGTAACCGCTGGAGTACACCCCCGGGAGTCTTTTCTGATTCCTCTACAATAAATTAGTCCCAGGATTTCTTCTTCTGGCAACGTACTCCATTTCGATATACCTTATACCGATGCTTAGATTCTTCTCGGAGTGCAGGCCTCCTCTTGTCGTTTCTGCACTCCTGGTACCTATGCCTGGTCCTGTAGTATTATTTTTTTAACTGCGTTAGAGGCGGCGTCCACCAGCAACCGACCTCCCTCTATTGTCTACACGAACCGAACCCCAGGCCGTGCTCCACGAATTGGTGTCTATCACGCTTTATACTTTAGCACGACAGCCTCCATAGCAGCTATTTTATCCTCTACATTGATATTTACATTCACCTGTTGTGGCGGCATATATGCTGAAACCAGAGCGAAGGCAACTCTGCTCTACCTGACACAATAACATGCCACCTGATCTGCTGTGGTGAATTGCTTCAGTTTCATTACGTCGAGGGCAGGGTTAACGACAACAATCCCTGCTCTAGGCCTCCTCTCACCACTGCCTAGAGCGACCACCCTCGACGTAGTTCCAAAACCTTTGACCAAATTCTTTCAACAACATGGCCCCTGATCCGCTAAGATGTCAGCACTTCGGGCGAGAGTTTTCAAGTCGTCCATGACCACTCATCTCCGGCCCATATTGAGCTGCAGGATATGCAGCCTACGCATACCAGGTCTTCTTCGCCTGCTTGACCATCATCTCCAGATGTACAGGACATTCCCTGCTACCCGCACAATGTTGGAGATCTTTCCCTACACTGCCTTTGGCCTAACAGTTTCTGCACCCTTATTCTTTTCCGGGCACTCCTTGACTTTGTGCCCTGTTCCCAGACACCACCTGCACAATACGTCCTTCGTGCATATTTTAGCAGGGTGTACATAGTCTTGGCATCAGAGACAGAGTAGGGAGTCAAGGTAATCGAGGATGGTCAAGCTCCACCATCCTCCACAGAAAGTGTCATCAGAGCGAGCCTCATTACTTGGTGCACCTTTAGCACCCACGTATCCGTGAGTCCGCCCCTTGCAGGAGTAGTGAAGCAGGGTCTCAACCACTCCCTCCTGTCTTTCTCATCTTTCGGCGAGTCTATAGGGGTCTTACTCCATGGATAATTCTCTAGGACGCTCTCGTTAGAGAAATTAGGTACCCCTCTAACTTCCAGGCGAGGTCTGGGTGCCATTGTGAGCCTCGCCTCCTGTCCCTTATCCTTGACTTTTCCCCAGCTAATAAGTTTTTGAGCCTGGTTAGCACCTTCAGTCTTGATCAGGACGCTACTTCTCTAGGTCACCTTAACCATCTTGATTTCTCCAATTTGTTGCAAATCTTCTGGGAACGGGAGTGAGCCTTTTCCATCTAGCCAGTTCATACTGAAGTAAAGACTGCCAAGAAAAACTATCAGAATGGACTGGCTGACTCATCAACTACGGTATTCTTTGACTGATGCAAAAACAATCCTTAAAGTCTTATCATTTGTACTCGTTAAATGTATAAGATGATTTTCATCTAAACTACGTCTATCTCAGTGGTCAGAGCATCTAGGAGAGTGGTGGCCAATAATCCTATAGCGTATAATGAGACTTTTCCATCTAGCCAGCTCATACTGAAGTAAAGATTGCCAAGAAAAACTAGCTAAATAGACTGGTTGACTCATCAACTATGGTATTCTTTGACTGATGCGAAAACAATCCTTAAAGTTAAAGCTTCATGATAGGTAGCTAAAAATCCTAACCCTGTATTAAACTTCTACTCCAGATGCAATTTTACAGTTTTAACACGTGTAAGAGAATTTTAGGGTAGCTCATCAAGCATTTGTTCAAGAGAAAACTGGCACTATTCTTTTTAAGATTGTTTTTTTAATAATGTGGCTCTTACAACTTTTAGAAAGTTGGGGCCTCGTGGAATTTGGTCCATTAGTCATCTCTGTTGACTTAGTCTTCCAGTTTTGAACAAACAAGATGGACCTTACATCAGAAGGGGAGGGGGGAGGCGAGGAACACTATCAAGGGAACTGGGGTCCGCTCTTTTGGTCACATATATGTTTTCATCTAAGATCTTTAGACGGTCTCGTCGACGGTAGAAGGAGGTCTCATCCTTGCAGTATGGCCAGCCCATTGGAGCCATCCAACCTTGACAACTTTAACAATCTCAGGATTCTTGATATTGGGCCTAATATTTTTCTTAAAATAAACCATTTGAAAGGAGAATAGTTTCTTGTTTTTTTTTGTTAGCATCCAACATTCTGAGACATAGGTTAACAGTGATCAGTGTCTTATAGATGTTAAGCTTTGTTGATCAGGAGATTACTCTACTTTTTAAATCTTTATGAAGGCCTAAGCTGTTGATAGCCAAGAATCCTTTCTCAATGTTTACATATAAATCATCATAGTTTATCAAGGAACCTAGGTAGGTATATGAACTCTCCAACACTCCTAAAAATGTTACCAATTTCTATCAGAATCTATCCAGTTCCATGAATTCCTAAAAGCATGAATTTATTTTTTTCCTCAACCATTTTAAGTTCCACTTTAGCTGCAGATCTTAGAAAATTTGTTGAACACTGTTGCTTGTATCTGAATTTCATACAAAAGCATCACCTTGCCTTACCTCCTTGTATGTATAAAACATATCAAAAGCATCACCTTGATCTCAAATGTTACAGAATAATTCTCAAAGTAAATATAATTCTCATGGTTTGATCTATGGGAGTAAGCTCAACTTTAAAATAAAGTTTTGATGATTGAATCTCAACTTATGTTCATATTATCCAATCTTACAATGTGTGTCTCCATTCACCTGCTCGATATTCTGCAAATAAAAATAGTCATTTCTGACCTATGGGTCATGGCCACTTATTCTAATCATGACGGGAGGTCGTTTTCATTCGAACCAGCTCCACTGCAGTAATGAGGCAGTTGTTTAATTTCCTCAGCTACAAATGGCCCACCATAAACTGTTATACACAATTCACTGTTTACTGTTGATCTCTTCAGCACTAAAATATACCCAAGTGAATCTATTTTACTACAAGTTCGTAAGGTTTTCTCATCAAATTGTTCAAGACAAAGGAATAGATTTCCATAGGTAATTTATGGGTTGATAGAAAGGACTTGTGCCTCAGCTCCTTTCTTCCTGCAGTCAAGATCTGCTTACAAGATGTATCCTATATCCAAAATAATTACTCCATCTTAAATTGTATCACATGAGATACAAATAAGTTTTTTGGATTCAGAGAGCTCTGAAACATGTAGATCTCTAAAAAACTACATATCAACACATTTGACTCAATTACAATTTCCTTAACTAAGTGTTAGGGAAAGTAAGAAACAGCACTGTTTGGCTGTTAAATGATGTTTTTGATAATGGCCTAATAAGCAATCATAGTACAGCCATAAAAAAAAAAAAAAAAAGGTGCTAATTCAGCTAAAATTTCTTGGTTCAAAGGAATGTCTATTACAAGGGGCAAAACTAGCCTGATTGGAGAGAATAAAATCAAAATAAGAAAAATGAAAGACTTTAGGTTAACAATTTTTTCTACCTGTTGTGGATGAGGCTACCACCCAGGACCGGCCTAGTAGTGGGCACATTTATATATTGTTAATAAATAAATTCACAATGCCCACTACACTTCAGATTTTGGTAGAATTTTTATACCTGGACTTCCTATGTTGAAAAGGTACCAAAATAATTGATTTGTCATTTGTTCAAAAGGATATGGAGAAGTTAATGTACAGCTACAAACAAAACATTAAATCCCACTGGACGAAAACACTTGATAGCCAAAAACCAATTCGTAGGCTAGCGGTCGATAAAGTGTGTTCATCCCTAATGCAAGCAATGTTAGAAGTCGCTAAAAACCATACATACATGTTTGTGCAAAGGTCCATTATTGAATCAAGGCAAAGCTTCCACCACTCTTCTATATCCAGTGTATCAGCTATCTAATCATTTTTATAAAGTTTCTGTCCAGTTGAAGCAATTTCACTTTGGCCCCTATAGGTTTCATCAAGAAACAGCTTAGGGTGTAACTGTCTTTTATTTAGTCAGTAAAGTTTGGTTTTTAAACTGTAAACCACCTTTATATTACTTTTTGCATAGCTTAGGCTTATGCCACACACCATTCCAGGGTAATAGGAATGGTCTCAGAGTCGATTGTTGCTAATCTGTCAGCATGCTTGTTACCGTGAATGCCACATGCACCCATTGCTAACTTTATTATCACATGAATTTGTTGAGTACTGCATAGCAGTCTTTAACAACTCTAGAGCATATAATTGAGGTAGTTAGTACCCCTGTTGCTTAGTGGCTATATGGGTAGATAGTTATTCTTCTACCAGAAAGCCTTTCCTCTATAAGAGTACTGACGCAACAAATTATCACAAGTATTTCTGATTGAAATAATGATGTGTGCTTTCCTAGAAAAATAGATATAGGTTTCTAATGGTTTATCACCACGCCAGACACCAGCTCCTGTGCCTTTGGCTGTAAGGGAGCCATCCGTGTAGCAATTAATACCATTGTTTGGTTTATGAATTTTGGTTTTATTTATTCTTACACTTATTATATCTGCGGATTTGAGAATCCGAGTGCATGGAAAGCCCTCTGTCCTCCTCTATCCACTGTATAATATTTCCATGTTCTACAACATCAAGGCATTGGATTTTGCATCCTGTTTTGACAAGCCTATGCATAGTGTTTATGGCTTGTACTTCGATCTCTAAATGCAGTGGAGTCAGACTAAGTGAGATTTCCATAGCTGCTGTAGGAATGGTACTCATAGCACCATAAATCATCAAGCACGCAAGCAAGCCTCTGAAGTTTGTTAAAGGGGTTGACATACTCACATTGGCCCTGTGCCACATTACTAGGGCTGCATATAGAACCATAGGTCTAATGGCTGTAATATACAGTATATATCATATGAGTCTAACCTCTCAAATCTTGCCTAATGCTCTTTTTACATGCCTATAGACACTTGAGAGCTTTGCCAACATTCTCCTGCACCTACCTGTGCCATTGTAATTTGTGGACCAGAATAACCCCCAGGACCATTTTTGTTACTTCCTGTTCGTTTTTGAACAGAAAGCGATACAATACCAGTTTTAGTGTGCCTATAACAAATAACAATGATCATTGCCATGCTCTACCACCAGATTTTACCCCTTTAGAGACTATTTAAAATTCATCACTGAGCTAATTTGAAAATAGTGGATCAGCTCATTAAATTAAGGTTTGTCCAGAAGAATATCCAAATAGGAAGGACACCACTAATTCAAAAATGGGATCCTAATTCGGTATATTGAAAGATCAGATAAGGAGAGGGCATCATGGCCGTGCGTATTAAGATGCTAACTTAGCAGTTTCGAGCTAAATAGGAACCAGTCCGAATCCAGCTTGGGTGGGTTGACTTTAATTTTGTGGCGGACACACGGAATGGAACTAGACCTTCCCACTCTGGTTAAAATAGGTTTGTAACCTCCATAACAATGGACAGGTATGGTGTAAATAAAAATATTTAAGGAATGCAAGGAAGGGAGTGGAGATCATGGACCAAAACATCAGCGGAATCTTGCTACAGGATCATTTCCAACCAGATTGTTTCTTTTATTGCATAAACATTGTAGTTTAGGAGCGAATAAGGGGATGACATATGTACAATAAGAACAAACGAGTTGTATAAACATGATCAAAACTAAGACTGACTCTAAAATAACGGTAGTTGCTCTTTTTATCAGTATTAATCTTTTTCATACATAAGTTAATTATGCAACAATCGAGTTTTGTGGGGGTCAGTACTGACTTCTAAAGGGTATCCAGCCTGCATTCAAAATAATTTTTTTTCTTGAATGTTGGACATTAAAATCTGCAATAACAATTTTAATAAAATATGTGGTGAGAGTTAAACAAGATAAAGTAGGAAACAAGATGAGAAGCTTTTACACTACTCGTGTCGGACGAGTAGGCAAACAGTGTGAATCACTCTCCAGTTAGGGGACATGACATTAATCTAATTATACCATTATTTTAAATGAGAACATACATTTTACATGAGACAATACTGTTGTCACTTCCATAACAACAATTTTTCCATTTTACATGTTCATTCATTGTACTGACAAAAAATTGAGCAAATAGTTGCACTTCAGAACAAAAACAGACTATCCAATGGACACTGGCCACTATTGTCTGACCTAAGTAACTTGATAATTTAGTATGATAAATTTGTAAAACAAAGAATGACAAAGAGCATTTCATAAAAGTAAGAAACATTATCATACAAAAAAAGTGGACTTTCTAATTTGTGAGACAATGGATTATTAGGTTGACTGAAATATATTATGTTTTTTCAATCATACATGGATTAACTTTGAAGAAGCACTCATGTAGCAGATTTGGCCTCTAAGTAGTGAATATATGATATTCCAGTGTTTAGGAGATAAAATCTGGAGGTTGAGCATGGCACTGATCACTTCGTCTCTCAATAGAACAATCGGTCATAAATTTGTACTGCTTAATAAAGTACCACACATATAACTCTTCATAGGCTGAGGTGGTACAAGTATTGCAATCAAGGTTAAATGTTAAAAATGTCAGAACTTGGTTAAAAATAGCCTCACGATTATCTCTCTTCAATTTATGAGTATTTATATAAATGAGCTTTGCATGATCAACATGTTATCATATATATTATTAACAAATATATACATTTTTATTTCAATATAATTATAATCTAATTAATGTTTCTGTTAATAAAGATTAATGTAGGCACTTGTTACCAAACGTTTCACACTTCAATGGATGGAAATAAACTTAATAACCACTGTTTTATGGAACTTATTTTCTAAAATATAATTATACACCATACATATAGCTTATTATGGTCAGAACATTTATTATATGAAGCAAATATATATATAAATAAAAGAGAGGGAGAGAGGGATATAATTCGAAGGGTTCAAAGAATATTTCCATAAACATTACTGGAAAAACTAATATAATTAAATTTAATCATCAAATAATTTATATAAATCATAATTACTAAAAGAATAAATATTTTACACAAGCATGACCATGTGTGGACTTGTGCTTATATCTAACTGCTGGTCTGGCTTTGATTCTACAGTCCTTTGTTTGTAGAAATATGAATAGTAAAATTGATATAGACTTTGAATTAGTAATGATAATTATCACCCAAACAACCCTGTTAAATCCACAATCACCAAAAAATATGTAGTAATAAGAATATATAGTATAAAAAAAAAGACAATCATTATTCCACAATATGTCAAAATCTGTTTGTAAAATTAAATATAAGGATGTAAAATGTATGTCGTAGTTAGTACAAACAAATTTAAACGGAACACAATATTTATACAATTAAATCTTAGAGGGGAAGTAAAAATGTCACTCATATATAGAAATAAAGGAGTTAAAATTACCAACTAGCCTGATATCACAAAGAATAGGTCAGTGACAGAATTACAGCCTTAGAAAAACAATATAAATAAAATAATATTAAATAACTCACCTCATCTAGATCATAGAGAGACTTCGGGAAACCACCAGAAAAAACTAGAGGTAGTGTAGCATTCATAGTGAAAGAATGATACATAAACAACCATCAGTATCACCTGAAATGCATCCCAGAATGTTTTTCTATAATCTCTGATGAAACCACAATAAAAATCTTCTAGTTTGCACAGTTAAAAAACAAAACAATGTGGGAATTCCAGTTAACAAAACAAATAATGTTCTGAGTCTAAAAATCACTAATATTGCAGCACTAATAAAATTTAAACCACACAGAGCTATGAAACAGAGTTTATTATTATAAAAACTACTATATAATGTATCCACTGGTTTGATCAGTAATTCACTTGTTTCAATATACAAGGCAGGCTTCAAATCGGTTCAAGAAGTAAAATACACAACCCATAAACGTAGACACCAGTGAACAATATAAGTAAGAAACAAACATGATGTTACTGTAAAACAACTATAACTTTACAAAATTTAAATTAACAATAACAATAGACCGTTGAACACACCAGAGATGTTTGATTTAACAATTACAAGAAAAGAGACTGAACGAAACGTTGATGAACGAATAGTTCGTGGGTCCCCAGGTCCCAATAAATTTATTTTTGACTGCTTTATTTTTGTTCTAAACTGATCAGATTGATAAAATAAAAATATACAAAGATCTACCATTTTGATTCCATCAGTCACTATTACAAAAATATTAAAACTATGAAATACCTAATGTTGAAATAAAGTTATATTACCAAGGATTAAGAATATTTAAACATATATTAAAATAAACGATAAACATATATTATTAGAAATATATCTCAAATGTAAAAATTAAACTAAATTTTACTGGAACATTGATTTCTAGGCTAACCTATCATGTAAATAAAACACACGATTCAAAATTGCAAGTGGCGAAAAACCTCTTTTATCAGGTTTTAAGCTTACTCACCATATTATTTCTAAAACCTAACTTTCGAAAGTTCATTAACGGGTACCTAGTCTAAAATTCACACATAGCACCGTTTCTAGCGCCCTTGCCAGAATAATGAACATTACCATTACGAAGTAGTTAAGAAAAGCTATTAAATAGGTTTAGAAACTATTACTAACATCCTTGTCCAGGACACAGAGATTTGACAATTCCTCGGTTTTCCTTAATACTGTTTTCAGACCGAAAGGTAGGGTCACACACTCCAGCCTGGCCCAGTATGTTTAAAAACCAGTATTGGATTAGTAGTGAAGCCGTCACATGATCGTCAAACGTGTGGGAAATGGGTGGAGATATAAATTGGAAGCAAATATTCTCAACGACGTATATAAGGTTACATATATGTGTACACATCAACCTATATGTGTATTCGATCTATTTAGACACTTCTATGGCCCTACCTATGGGATAGAAACATAAAGGAGCGGCGAGGTATGAGGATAGGGGCACGGTATGCCTCTAAGAATGAAATGATCAGAATATTTATTAGGAGCATCACAAGAAAGGTGTGGAAGACTATGATGTAAGAAAAGATCATGGAGTTTTGGCTAAATAAAATTCTTAATAGAAGCTCTTAATAAGGAATGCGAGGAGCTAAAAATCAGAATAAATGGGTCCCCGACTCGTCGGAAGAAGACGATTATTAAGAGGTTTGTAAGAAAAAATTAACAACTAGTTTCATAGTTCACACTATCTCTGGCGTCCTGACGCTCGCTGCCTCTTGTGCAGTTGAAATCTGTGCTGGGTACAAGCGGAGACGCCTTTTCACCTCACTTCTAAGTTAGATCCCCGATTCTAGGCTTCGTCCAGATTTATGAATGAGTAAATGATGAAATTATCCGATCCCAGAGTCCTTAGTATGCTGGTGGACAGATACATACCAGCGAATGAGGCATCTACCAGTTAACTACGTGAGTCGGGAAGAGTTAATGATTGCAAAAAGGAAACCTCCAAAGGTCCATCAAGAAAATTAAAAGACATTTCTGGAGAGAACTCTGTTATGAAGAAGATGTAAAACAGTGGAGTAGCCTTCATAAAATAAATAAGTGCGCACTGGGCGGGGGGAGGTAATGAGAGTGGGAGTGAATGGTTGAGGCCTGGGGGACACTAGAGAGATTAGGGGCTGTCAGAGGTCAGGAGAAACCGAGAAATCTGTGTATTTTAGTGATCGCTTCCCGTGGTACATAGTTTTTGTTATTGTTATTGTGTTTTGTTGGGCCTGCCAGTATATGGACAGGAGTTTTAAGTTTTAAAAATTGTTAATAGGTGTGGAGATCTAAATTCCAAAGTTTAGAAAAAATTGTACCCAAATGAAAAAAGTGTTTTGCGAAACACCTTAAATCCTACGTCATTTATTACGTATAAGTGGTGTTTTCTAAAACTAGTCATGGAAGGAGCAAAAAATACGACAAATGAAGGATTGGAAGGGCCTGGTGGTAGTTCAAAACTATCACTGGAGGCAAGAAACTCCCAAAATATGAATTAGAATACATAACGAGGTGTAGATAGTTGACCGTAGATTACTGATTGGAGAAGATGGTCGGGGGGGGGGGTGCGGTCAGTAAAGAAAAACATAAATAAACAAAAAAATATTTATCTATGCCGACGTTTCGACCTGAGTTTCAGGTCTTCATCAGGGCTATAGAACAAAAGTAATAACAACCATCATTATGAGAAACATAAAATTGAAAAGAAATAGTATATAAAGGGAGAGAAAGTAACAGTCCATGTAATGGGAAAAATTCCCCGAGACTACCAGATAATCATTGGTTGTGATCTTTTGGAAAAGGTGGGAGCAAAGATAGAGAATAGTGGGGGTCATTGGGATATTAGAATTGGAGGGAAGAGGTACAGCTGTCAGAAACTCGTGGATGACGGTAAAGCGAGAGTTGGAGTGATTAACAAGAGGGAGAATTGGAAAGAGGCCATATTAAAAAAATATGATGATATTTTTTA
>NW_027107632.1:202395-206212 GCF_000696795.3 Halyomorpha halys | reverse complement strand
AATAGGCTAGGGATAGGTTTTGTGATTGGAGAAGCTTTTAATTGTATAAAAATGCTTTCGGATAACAGTCGTTTGTCGTGGTTAGAGACAGAGGCTAGTATGGAGGTATTGTCAAAATCAAAAGATTGTTTGAGTGTTAAGCTGTGTTCGGACAATTTTGAAGCCGTGAAGTTACGGGAGGAGACGGAATATTTGTACTGGGTTATGCGGTCTATTTTGATTGGCCAATGTAGGATGCATTAAAATTAGAAGTGGAACAGAGGATACGGCACACAACATGGAAATGTTATCGAGGAGGAATAGGATCTTTAAGATCGGTGTAGATAAAAGACAGGTTGTTATGAGCTTTGAAGACTAGGCGGAGGTTAGGGATGATGGAACGTAGTTGTTTATGAATGTTATCTGAAAGAAAGGGGAAATAAGGTAATGATCTATATAGGGGATGGAAAAATATTGTAGAGAATTTTGTGTAGAAGAGATACGGTTTTTATAATTGTAAATGTGTTTGTCGATGATTTTAGGAGGAAGTTGTTGTTTAAGAGAATTTGTTTAATGCGGAGATAATATCATGAAATTGAGAATCAGAGAGAGAAAAACAACAATGAATAAGATTTTTGGCTATGTTTAGTTTTTGATAGAAAGGATGTTGGGAGTAATAATTTAAAAGTCTTCCTGAGTAAGTTGGTTTTGTATACCAATCGGTGGATATAGTGTTATTGGTGTTTATTATGATGAGGAGGTCAAGAAATGGTAGCGAATTGTTAGTTTCTGCTTCAACTGTAAAACGTATCGTAGAAATTGAAAGCAAATAAGAGATCGGTGATTTCATTAGGATTCAGTATTAAGAGAAGGTCGTCAACATATTTTTTAATAACAATGAGTCTTTAGAGAGCTATGGGGTAACGGAGTTGAGTAAATCGTTAAGTCCGATATTAGAGGGGGCTAGAGGATTACCCATAGCCAAGCCTGAAATTTGTTTGAAAAATTGACCCTGGAATGTGAGGTAGCCGGATTCACAAATAAGTTGGAAAATACAATTAAATTACAATACAATATGGTGGCTGACAAAGTTAACTTGCCAACGGGAAGCGGCAGTGAGATTTTAGAGATAAGGGCATAGCCAGTATTTGTCAAGGTAAGACATAATTCCAAACTCCGTATTTAAGTGCGCGTTGGGAGAGAGGGAGTGACTGGTTGAGTACAAATGACACTAGTGTATGGTTCTTAGTCTCACCCTGTGGAAGCTGGTGTTCGATAAGTTGTTGGGGGAACGTAAAGATAGAGGCTTCCTGCCAAGGCCTGTGTCAATGACCTGGCAGTCATCGTCGGAGAGAATAGCAGAGCCAGATTAAAGAACGAAGCAGTTTCGTTGGAGATTGGTGCGTCAGAAGAAAGTTGAATATGACCGCAGGCAAGACTTCGGCCATACTCCTAAGAGGCTTCACGAACAGGACTCACCCTATCAAGCTAGGCATATAAGGAGAGAAGTAAGACGAAGGTAAGGAGGCGACAGACCTCGGTGTGTGGACAAGGAGAGGCTTCGAAGCCACCGCTCAACTGCTGTACCTGCGGGATAGGGTTAATCCGTCAATGTTTGAGCTGAATAGAGGGTGTTTAATGGGGCCACAGGTACCCCGCTACGATGACTATTTATAAAGTTGTTGTTCTTGGGTATCCTGAGGTATTCATCCCCTCCGTGGAGTCGAACTCTCACACAGGAGCAGAGGACAGGTCTCTATACAAAGACCTGGCTCTGCTTAGGGTCACGAAGAGGACAGTATCGCATGAGACGGCGCAGGTGCTGGCCTTGTCAGAATGTCGCCACTTTGAGGAAATTCATCCCTACCATCTCCTCGACACTAAGAGCAGTATGGGTCATCTCTGATTATAGGGTCTCACACCCCTGACAGGACACAGATGGTTCTGGGGATAGCTGCAAAGCTTCGGGAAGAACATCGGCCTCCGGTGCGTGCTGGAGGAGGCACAATGACGGAAGCGGACCATGATTGCTGGACATACCGAACGGATGTAGTTGAACAACGCGTAGCCCTATCTTCAACTGCGTACTGGGTTGTACCACAGTGAAAATAATAATTATTCCCCCAAAATTAAATGGTATCAACCAAATCATATTGTAAATATTGTAAGTAATTGTAAATAAATAAAGATTATTACCAGCAATGACGTGCGCATTCCGAACGCACTTCCCCACTGCTACCGAACCCCGTAACAGATATACTAAAGAAGGCCATTGGCAAAATGTTCTCACATTGTGGCTCCTATGGTAGCTGAGGCTATAAGAGACCCAGATCTTCTCTAATGTGCTGTTTTGGAATTGTTGTAGTGATTTCAGGGCTGTTAGGTATAGGAAATGTAGTATAGGTGCAGCGTGTTGAAGTGATGGTCGTAGTATTACTTTGCAAATGAGTAGCTTGAGTTTGAGTGACTGCCCTGATGTATAGATGAAGTGTTTGAGTTGGTATGATGTAGCCTTGACAATGTGTATTCTGTTTTGTATGTATGCTGTGAATGAGAAGCGTGATTCCAGTTTCATACCGAGGTATGTGAGATGTCTCTAGGTTTGTATAGTCTGTTCGTTAAGTTTTGATGCTCTGCTAGGAGTTTTCTTGTATGAGAATGTGATGGCGTCAGTTTTTTGTGGGTTGATGTGTATGTTTAGGTCTCGCATTTTGTTAGTGATGAGCTGCTGCTGCGACCTGGTCCATGTCCTAGTCTGCATTCATGCTTATGGTTATGTCATCAGCATGAACATCGTCAATTTTCATCCCGACTATGTGGGCAGTATATTTGTTGAATAAAACTGGCGCAAGGACCGAACCCTGGGGGACGCGACGAGTTTGGAGGAAGGGTGGAAAATTCAGTTTTGACGCGGACTGAGAAGGTCCGGTCACTGATATAGGATCCAACAATGGGCTGCGTCGACCAGTTGGTCCGGGAATTGGAGAAGCCTGAGTTTTTGAATAGTGTGGAGTGGGACACAGAATCAAATGCCTGTGTACAGTCTAGTGAAATCATGGCTATGGCAATGTTCCTGTTTAGATTGTTTGCTGCATCGCTTTGAAGCTTGGCTACATTGTGTTAGCAACTCACCCAACGCAAGAATCCAGTTTGCTTCGGGGGATGACGTCATGTGTGTCACAGTGTTTACGGATGTGGACGAGGGCTAACTTCTCATATATTTTTGAAATGTGGTTGAGGAGGCTGATGGTTCGGTAGTCTACCGAATCCGCTCCTCGTTTTCTGGGCTTAAGGAGTGGAACAACGATAGCATGTTTCCACTCCGCAGGGAAGTATCTGAGGGGAGAGCAGGAGTTGTGTATTTTGAGGAGAAACATTTGGGATTTTCTGGGGAGCTGTTCGAGTAGAATATACGGGATGTTGTTTTTCCCTGTGGATTTATTTTCCTTTGCTTACCTCAGATTTGCAGTCAGGTCTTTATAGGTTGAAAAGAAGGTGTTCTGTAAGTTTTCGGTCTGGGGTTGGTGGTGGTATACAGATTCAGTACGTGTGCTGTCACGTTGTAGGTAGAGATGCGACATCGATAAAAAAACATCGATGTTTTTCAACATCGATATTTTTTTTAACCATTTCAGTACTATAAAGACTGTTCTAAAGACTACCCATGCTGGGGCCAGAAGTGCTTTTTTAATCAACCAATAGTACATGAACTCTAAAAAACATCAATGTTTTAAAATATCGTTGCTTACAATACATTACCCAAAATACATCGAAGTTTTTGAACAACTATTTCAGAAACATGAGGTCTGTTCCAACGATCACGCATTCTACGGCCTGT
>NW_027107632.1:197659-199085 GCF_000696795.3 Halyomorpha halys | reverse complement strand
TTATGTTACTGAAATGGATGTTCAAAAACATCAATGTATTTTAGGTAAAGGTTTGTATGTAATGATGTTTTAATATTAAGCATAGATATTTTAAAACATCGATGTTTTTCTAGTCGTAATTTGTCTTTATTACGTCGTTAGCGTGATGGTTGGAGGTCCTTTTTTATCCCACCACATTGTTGACAGGAAATTGTTTATACCGTAATTTTTTTGTTTTCATTTAGTTACTTTTGGAAAAAAAAACAATTAAAGATTGGGACAAACGTAAAACATTGATGTTAAAAAAACATCGGCTTAAAAACATCGATGTCAAAAACATCGATGTTTTCAAAACATCGACATCGATGTCGCATTCCTTGTTGTAGGTAGTAATCAGATAAAACGCCTGTTCTGTGGGAGTAATGAGCCCATCGCCTCGGTGCTGTTTCACCTATTCGTAATTGGTGTTGTAAATTTGGACTAGTTCCCAGAAGTTTTTGGAGTCGTTGTGTGTGGGGCGTAGTTGTTCATGCCAGAGGGACGTTTTCCCCTGCGACATAAGGGATGTTATTTGTCTTGTGAGGCTGTTTATGATTGGTTTGAAAGCCTGGCCTTTAGTCCTGTACCAGTTGTTGCGTTGTTGAGAGTGAGTATGTGGTGGGATGGAGTTGCTAGGGTGTATATACTGCTGGTCAATATGGTCCGAAGACAAATGATCTCTGACGAATTGAGATCTCTTGCCCGAAGTGCCATCTTGTGGCATCATCATGACTCATCAAGTGACATCTTGGCAATTCAGGAGCTATTTTGTCATAATAATCTGGTCACAGAAGTTGATACAATGTCGAGGTTGGCCGCCACAGGCAGAGAAGGCCTAGAGTGGTGATAATAGTAGTTAACTCTGTCGTCGACGTTATGGAACTTCTCAAACGGAACCTAAAGAAATTCACAATCAAGAAGTTCAGTTCGCAGACGCCAAAAGTAGAGCGGTAGAAAAGTGTTTTCGTGACCTGATCGGGGAACTGGAGAGTCTTTTGTAGCTAATTAGAAGGAATGCTACTTGACAGAGAATTGAAGGAAATTGCACCGATGCAGGAAAATCAATAATTGACCACAGGGTGCCAATCCTGACGGATGCAATCGTTATAGAGGCGAGTATTACCTTCCAATGCAAAAGGGGAAGAGAAGATCAGGTTCTATAGTAAAAGATGACAGCACTGTCAATTACTTTAACCCACTTTTCTACTAGAAGTTGAATTTACTGATAATACCAGTATTTCGTTTCTGAGGAAAATGTTTCGGACGGCTTCTCTGTTTAGGAAGCCTTCTATAAATGAAACATGAACTATAGCAGCCTGCTACTACTTTCAGGTAACATTTCCGTTTCAAGCCATAGAACTGTTAGAGCCCGAGCTAGCGTCCAAGATGATTTTTTTTTTTTTTTTTT
>NW_027107632.1:196451-197609 GCF_000696795.3 Halyomorpha halys | reverse complement strand
CGACATCGACTACAAAAAACATCGATGTTTTTAAAAATCGTTGCTTACAATATATTACCCAAAAAACATCGATGTTCTAAAATATCGTTGCATACATTGCATTACCCAAAAAACATCGATGTTTTAAAATATCGTTGCATACATTGCATTACCCAAAAAACATCGATGTTTTAAAATATCGTTGCTTACAATACATTTACCAAAAAACATCGATGTTTTAAAATATTGTTGTTAACAATACATTGCCAAAAATACATTGTTGTTTTTTTGAACATCTATTTCAGAAATATAAGGTCTGTTCCGATCAGTCAGAAATGGTTGTTGGAACAAATAATGTAACTAAAAAAAAACACCGATGTTTAAAATATCTATGTCCAATATTAAAATATCGTTGCTTGATTATGAATTGGATAATTATATGAAGTTGTCCATGGAACAGACCTAGTATTTGAAAACTTTTTGAATTGGGTTCAATGGAGTTAAATATAAAAAAATCAATAAGAACAATTTACAAAATAATATTTTATTTTTAAATCAAATATACAACACAAGATCGATCACATCATAATCAACAAATTTATGAATACATAGATAGTGAAATAATGCTGTTATGTTGTTAAGTTACCGCTATGTGATCATTTTTATTTGTAATTGTTATACATTGCCAATTTCTTGACTGCATGAGTACTATATAACAATTTAAATATGTAACATAGTTTTCAACATTATGAATACATAAATTGTGAAATAATGCAGTTATGTTGTTAAGTTACCGCTATGTGATAATTTTTGCTAATGTAAATGTCTTATTTTATATTTACATTATTTTTATTGAAAAATCACACAGGATATCTTGCAGGATATTTTTTACTAATAATTTATAGTTTACTAAATCTAACTTATGACTACTCATTTCTAAATAAAGAGAAGTAAACACAAGTGATGAAGGTTCTTGGAATCACTAGGCTTTGAGTAACTATGAAGGATAAGCTTATTATTGTTTCAACTTGGATTTCCAAAAGACTCTAATCCTTCTAGTCCTGTGTGATTTTTCAATAAATATAATATAAGACATTTACATTATAAAAATAATCGTAAACAATTTTTGTTGAAATAAACTTGGTATTTATAATCTTTAAATTTCTTTCTTGAGACTGG
>NW_027107632.1:143337-186111 GCF_000696795.3 Halyomorpha halys | reverse complement strand
TTTTTGTGGATTGATATGAATGTTTATGTCTCGTAGTTTGTTAGCGATGAGTTGGGCCGCTGCAGCGGCCTGGTCCATGGCCTTGTCTGCATTCATGCTTGCCGAGTATATGTCTATATCATCTATCTATATTATCTATATAGATCTATGGTACAACAGTCATATAACGGTATAACACAATTTTTGTGAATTATTTTTGAATGGTTTAAATTTGCTAATGTAATAACCATGTAATACATTTTATATCCATATAAGCTTGTTTGTACGAATAAAGTCTTAAATGAATTTTTATAATTAGATAACTCTGTCACTATTTGGTCGAAAAAAAAAAAAAAAATCTGTTTTCTACCCTTAACACTTTTAAGCGTAACAGAGGGCAAATACCCCTCATATGCCTCTGTCTACCAGCGCAACGATCTAAAACCTATACCTTTAAAACATGCTCTACCCTACACTACTGTAGACGAATATCCTGGAATGTGCGGTTACCGTCCTGCAAGGGCTTACGCCAAAAACCATTTTCCCCCTTACTTCGTTTTCAAATTAGGAGAAATCAACACGACAACGAGACACCTCACTTGTATAACATGGGAAGTAATGGTCTTGATGGGCTCAGTTGTATTGAGAACACTTTTTTGGTGCCAGTGTACTCAGTAAACTTGACAATTTATGAAGAAGTGGTTGGGACCAGTCAGAATCTCTTGCACAGAAAGAAGAATAGGATGCTGGCAAAGCGGGTCAACAGTGCATAAGACGGTACAGGAAATGCTTCTTCTCCTGTAAGAATAGAAGATGAAGAGGGGAGGAATGCGAAACATACCGTAGAACTTCCGTGTAGGGATTGCTGAAGATCCTTGCAGACAGAAAAGGATCCTCTGGGAGAACATATAAGAAGAATGGTATCCTCAAGTATAGTGCCTCTTATATTGAGAAGGATATGTTCGAGATATTCAACGAGTGTTTGGGTAATGGGCACTTTTCAAGTCAGTGGAGGGTTTTAGCTTTGAGACTGCTCCACAAGGGTGGTGGGAAGGATAAGGAAGCGCCAAAAGTCTAGCGACCTATGTGCCTCCATAAATTTAAGAGATCAGACTATATCAATGAGGATAATACCAATATGTTATTAAAGACCACTTAGTCGTGCACTGATTTATGAAATGTGGTCGTGATTGTTAGAGCCATTTTTGATAAAATTTTAAAAAAATGTAAAATCAGTCACATGAAGTGGCACTTCCAGTTTATCTATTTTAAAGAAAAAAAATATTGTAATATCCTAGTGAGAGACTTGCCCTTAATATGTAATTTAATTCTCGTAGGAATTCGTTTTTTGGCTAGGCTGTTGATTTACACACACCATTTTGCGAGACTTGCTTATTTGGACTCAAGGGAACTCAAATTTCCGTCGAAAGCTAAGGTTAAAAATTTTTCTATATATAAGTAAGTGAAAGTAAAAATCTTTAGTCATAAGCTTTCATGGTCATCAAAATTTCTATAATTTAAAAATAAAAAAACTTTAAAATGTAGCTTTCATTCATTTAGTGCTAATTTCTAATTTAAACCGATCTTAAATGTTAATGAAGCAAAAGCAGTTTTATCCCTATATTTAGCGATACCGATACTTATACTATCTATGTTGAGATATGAAATATGAGAAGCCGAAGAGTAATAACTTTGAGAATGAGAGATTTTTTCCAATTTATCTATGTCTGGACCAAATTTATGTTTCAGGGTTGACAAAATTGAGAAATTGTCATTAATTTTTAGTTAATTATTACCTAAAACCGAAGAGTAAATTTATAGGAGTAAACAGATAGGTTGTCACTTGTACGTCTAGGCTTCACACCCCCTCAAATCTAAGATTATCCATCTCAAATGTAAAGAAAAACATTATCTAATTAATATACTCATAAATTAATTATACATATATTTCTTATATTCATATAAGAAAATGTTTATGGAATACGAAGAGGGCAGTCAAGATTGTTTCAGCAACGGATGTTAAGATAGAGAAGAGAGAGAGTAGAGCGATGAAGCTTCGAGATTGACCTACTGCCTTCGGGTGAAGGACCTGCCAGCTTGTCCGGTAATTGGACTAGAGTGGTGGGGCTAGGAGGGTTGCCATTTATAGTAGTAATTAATGTTATTTTATGTAACATAGGTATAGGTTTAATTTAATGTTTGTGTAGCTTACTTTTCCTGTCAAATAAGAGAAAGCTATTTTAAAACACCATGCAGTTTGAAGAGAATATAATATATGATCCGGATGGAAAAAACTTGGATGGAATGAAGTATTTAATGAACATGAGCGCCATTTAATAAATAAATTAAAATACTATATTTTTTAGTATATATTTTATTTTTCATTTTATCCACATATTTTTAGCAAAAAATATAGAAACTCCCGATGAGTTGTAATATTCAAACAAATTTTAATAATATTTCAAAAAATACCAATATACTAACTTAACTCATTTAATATGTTTGGCACACTTGACTAGACCGTTTATTAAATAAACAAAAACAAAAAAAGTGAGAAGAAATAAATTTAACCTGATCAGTTATTAGAATTCTGAACCCGGTGTCTAGATTTTAGTAAGAAACTAAAATCTAGACACCGGGTTCTGCTGGTCATCTTTTCTCAATGGATTACAAAGACATTTGATGATAAAAGAGCCTAGAGATGTGGTACTGGAACGATGACTCAGATGAAGATTCTTGCCATAGACTGAGATGTGTGGACCAAGTGGTTAGAGGCTCCTCCACGCTGAAAGGCACTTAAGGAGGATGAGAAAGAAGAAGAAGATGTGGTATTTGTTTAGAGGCATCTAATTCAGGCATGGAAATGGAAAAGGCTGTATTTACATAAAAAATAGTTTTGAGAAACAAAACCAGGTAGCCGGCCACAATTTTCGTTCTAAAATTATGATAAAAATTACAGCTCCAGGAACTAAACCGTTCAAGATAGGAACTATCGTTTTTCCGACAAAATTCCATTTTTGTCTCTTACAGCCTTTTCTATCCCCATGCTTCAATTAAAAAAAAGAAAAAAAAATACTATGAGGTTTACATAGTATTCTTTTTTTTTTCCTACGCCAAAGGAGGCATTTCTACCATTTTGTTTCGAACAGCCCAGTATACTTTAGCTTTGTTCATGTAACTCCTGTCTGAAATTAAGTCCACCGTTGGGACACATGTAAAGATGTGATCGCTGGTAATATCATCTCCACACGGGACGCAGTCTGAAGACTCAGCCACTCCTATTCTCTTCAGGTGGTGCCGCAATTAGTCATGTCCAGTGGCCAACCTGAAGCATGCCTCTGCCACCGCTCTTGGTAAAGTCAATGGAGGGTACCTCTTAGGGTCTGGCAATGCCGCTCAGCTCTTGCCTCTATATTCTCCTCTGTTCTTTCAGTGATAGCGCTTTGGGCCATTTCATTCGCCATGTCCATGGTGATACGTAGAACCAGTTGTGGTTGGCTAGCCCCTAACCGTGGAAGTCGATCCGCCTCATCATTCCCAGGTATACCGCAATGGGCTGGAACCCATTGCATTACCAATATTTCAAGTATTTCTCTTTTACTTTCTATAGTTTTCCGGCATGCGAGAATTCCAGAATTAGCCGAGGTATGTCCAGACGCTATTACCAGCAGTGCTGCCAGGGAATCCGACAGTAAAACTATCTTCTTTTTGCTGGCATGAATAATCTTTTCTAAAGCCAAAGTAATAGGAGCTACCTCTCCATCAAAATTGGTAGCGTTTTCTCCAGCAGCCACTGAGAGTTGGAACAGGCTACATAGACACCTGCATCCGCATTTTAATTTGCCCCTGTTGCTGACCCGTCGGTGTATATATGCATCCATTCTGGCTCAGGGTAGCGCTCGGCTATAGTGGCCAATGCCACAGTCCTTAGTTCTTCCGATGAGGTCATAGATTTGTTGATGGGCATTATTAGATCCAGTGCTATAGCATATGGACACGTCCAAACGCTTTGTTTAGTCAATTCAGGCAGAGGCTCTCTTATCTCAAAGTTCAGGCTTGTGATAATGGATTTCGTTGTCTTAATAAATGTTAGCTGCGTTTTTAGTCACAATTACCAACAGTGCTGGCCCAGTAATCACTGCCATTCCTAAGCACGCGCTCATAGTCATCTTCTAAGGAGATCATGGGATCAGAAATGTTCAACACTGTATCACCTACTATGACCATTATGTATTATCTAGAGCACGTTATAGTTGAAGTGGTTGAACTGTCACTTTCACAACCTCAGTCTGCAGTACCTCCGGTTTGATTCTGGCCTGGGCGGGTTGACTTTTATTTTATGGCGATCCCACCGAATGAAAACTCGACCCTCCCACTCTAGTTAGAGCAGGTTGGTCACCTACCGTATAAAGTCTCCCACCCTCCCATATGTTAGAAATGCCCAGGTAGAGTTAAAAAAAAATTATGAATCACCTATCATTGATTTAGTTTTTTAGATTCTAGTGAACTCATAGTTCTCATTCAGTGTAAGATGGGAAGAAAATAAGAAAACAAAGTAATGAACATTACATTCCTGTAAAGGTTTGCACTTATTTTATGTTGTTTTTTTTTGTCTTAGTTAAGAAAATTAAATAATAATCTTGGTATATGCTTTGTTGCAATTTATTACTAACAGACAAGTGATAAAAATTTGTATTTTAAAATGATTGCAATAATAAAGCTAAGATAGGTTTTTTCTTCTCTACTGTTTTTTCCGCTTCTATTACTATCTGTTTGTACCATCACTAGTGATTACACAGCTATTTTAAGAAATAGCTGACATTTGTTACGCATTTATTCCGAGAACAGCCAATTTGAATTCAACAAAAACATAACAGTATTTCATTTACTGAAGGTTTTGCATGAAAAAACAATATTTACCAATGAACTTTTCTATATTGATATGAACAAATTTAGGAATAAAGTTAGATAAATTAGACGATCTAGTCCAGCATGTACCTATTGAAAGGTATAACACGTTTAAACAATAAAAAAAATACAACATTATTTAGGAAAACTACAATCTTATTTATTATTGCTACGTTATTCATCTCTGAAACAAATTAATTCTCATTAAAAATTTAAAAAACTAGAACGATATTTAACAGAAAAAAATATGTTGTTCTTTTGAAATATTAAAAAAAAAATTAACGGTTCAGTGGGCTATATTTCAAAATTTTATAAACAAAACATTACCTACTTTAGGCGCGCGTCCCGTAATATTACTTCTGTTCATTTTTGATCCGGCCCTGAGTTTCTAATAAAATATTCCACTCCTCTGTGGTCTACAGAAGGGGCCTAAATGGAATATCCCAGGGAGTTTCCTCCTGTGCTTACCATGTTCCTTATCCATTTCAACTGACCTGCTTTCAGAGAACTATGTGATAAACAGAGGTTTACTATATAAAGCGTAGTCGTTGGGTTTATCTTCAGTTCAGAAATACAATTTGTGAAGATAACATGAACACTACACTGAGGAACCTCCTATTTGCAGTCCTAGCAATGCTCTTGCTGGCCGTTGTAACTGAAGTATCAGGTTAATAATTTTATTTATTTATTTTTTTAATTTATATTTAATAGTAAATTAGTAATTTTCTTGGCTTAGATAACTCTTAAAAAAATTACTATGATCAACACAACTTTTCTAATACTAAAGTTTGATTCTCAAGTGGGTTAATATTTATTTCTCGGCTATCTCGACATTCCCACTATGGGGCTGTATCAAGGCCTTCCTTATGATTACAGTAGAAATCTGCTTATCCGTTCTACTGTGTACCGAGATATTACCAGCTAAGAGGAGCATGTTAATCCGGAGTGTATAGAGAAGAAGAGGCATCAATATTAATTTAACTCTTTGTTATTTGTTTGTTGGTGTATTATTATGCACTGCCATACCGTTAATCCGATAGTGATCAGACTTTTTGCTAAATGTTCAACATTTTCCAGGAAAGGTGAACAGGTTATTCCGAATTTATTGGTGAAAAAATGTTATTAACAAAATTAGTATGTTTGAGACGTAGCTCAGAAAGTAAACATCTTTTTTTCCTTTTCTTCTGGTGACCATTGTTCATAAAATCGTTTATAACTCCTCTAAATATCCTATTACAACATTAATATAACCGTTGGAAAGCTGAATTTCTGATTTTTTAACCTACACTAGCATGTTGTGTAGATTTAATGCCCTTATGAGGGCGAAATGTCAGTTTCAAATAAAGAAAAACTGCTCAAACGTTTTATTTCATATTTTCAGTTCTTATTTGTTTAATTAGATCCGGTTTGTGCCCTGTAGTGTAGTTTATAGAACCGTAAACCACTTAGAAGTTATTTCTATTTTTTTACCCTATATTTTTAGTATATAATGTTATTTACTGCTATAAACTAAATAGATACTATAAACAATTGATTTCATTATTAATCCAATGTATAAATAAATAATATTCTAAATATATTAATTTATATCAAACTTTCAATTGCATTCGATTAATCTATCTACATCCCTTAAAACTAACATGTGATACAGAACCTAATTCATAGGTCTTATCTAAATTAATATATAATGATGTATATATATATATATATATATATATATATGATATGATAAATTAATATATTGGACTAATTTCAAATAATTAAAAAAAAGCAATTATTGATAAATGATTTAATATAATATTACACAAATTCATTTATTTATTTTATATAGGGAGATGGTCAGGGTTGCGGTCAATAGTGAAACAAAAATAGTTTACAACTATTTATTTTCCAACGTTTCGCCCCCAAAAAAAATTTAAATCCTCAGAATATTCGATTCTGAGGATTTAAATTTTTTTTTTCATTTCTTGCATGAATGAAAAGCTTTTCTACCTTCGGCTGTGAGAAGCAAAATGATATATGTACTTATTATAAAGTTTTTTAGTTATTTTTTTTTCTAAGATGATTATTTCATGAATATCGATGGTATTATAAAATTTTATTTGACTAAATAATTCTTATTATTAAAAATAACGTGCCTTCCACCATGTGAGTATTCGTAGTTGTGTTAGGTAATGTAATTTTTTTTTGTTTAATATTATTACTCAATGAATCATTTTTTAAAAATTATTTTTACTTTATCTTGTGTCAATAAGTCAACAATTATTTTTAAGTTATTCAATATAAGCCGTAAAGTGAGTCGACACAACTATTCTGACCAATTTCTGTTTTTCATAATATTCATATTTCATATTAACTTTTTTGTAACTGACAATTGTTAACTGATCGGTTATTTTAGAATAAAATGAAAATATAATTTCTATTAATTAATACAATTTAATGGATGTTGATTCATTCCTTGATTCAATCAATCCTAACTTATTATGCATTAGTAATTTTAACTGTTGTTTTTATTTATAGCCGGCACCTGCCAGAGACCTTATTGGGAAATACCGGCATTGAAGATGTTTTGTACCTGCTTCAATGGTTTCATCGACTGCAAAAAAACCAATTAATTGTAAGTATATAATATTATATTTTAAACGTTTTTAATTAGTACCGTTTAAGGAAGCTAATATAATTTATGATGAATCTTAAAATATTATGAATGAACATATTTAAATCATAAGAATAAAACAAAACAGGATACAAAAACATACCATCCTAAAAATAAAACCACCTGGACTTTCTAACTTGAGAGGTAGAGATACATGTGTTGCTGTCGAAACAATAAAAACGTCCATGTAATGCTCATCTACTGGCCTGAATATTTGATTAATTATATTTAAATGAATTTACCTTGAATTTAAGAAAGGGATGGAGATATTTTTGGGAGTGAGAGGTTAGTTAAATGAGGCCGCGCCTAAGTTTTTCACGTCCGTTGATTCTCTCTAAAAATGATTGCAAAAAAAAAAGTCCAAGAGCCTAAATCTTTATCTCAACTTTAGCGCTTTGTTTTTTGGGTAATATATAATTTTTAGAATCCTGAAAGGAGCTATCAGGACTCTGAAAACAATTGCTGGTTTTCGAAAAAAAGTTTGACTAAATTCTCGAACGGAAATATTTTCAATATAAGTCGATATCAAAAATCCAAAGTTTGATACTAGAACTATTGGAACATTTTTCTCTACTTTGGCGTTTTTTTTATGAATACTGTTTAGAACAATTAGAGGAGCTATGGTCAGCAGTCACGCTCAACACCAAGTTCATCTCTACCTCAATGGGAACCACTTCCTGAAACAGAGGACATTTGCTTGACCCTAGAATCTAACTACGGCTGACATAACAAATTAATTAAATTATCTGCCACGGACTCGTAATTATTGTCTGCATAAAATCATCCAGATTTTAACCGGAGTTACAGTGCCATACCCATCCTTTCTAATAATACATATCTATGTGTTTATACACATATATAGATTTCTAACCTTCAATGCTTATCGATCAATAACAATTTTTTTTTCATTGTTTCAGATACAAAATGATATGATGATGCTGAAAGAAAACGGATAATGAAACAAAACTATTGTAAATAAATTATTTTCCTATTTGTATATAGGTACATGTTTTATACTTTATAACCTTTAAAATAAAAATTTCTTAATTTTTTTTTTATACCAAACACTTTATTATGTAAATCCCGATATTTCAAAAAAATATTCAACTAAGAACCAATTCCGCATATTCAAACTTAAGTGTGGAATAAAAAGTCCGACATATGATATTTCAAACTGAACGACTAAATAATGGAGGGGAATGACTGATACATAGAATAGAATGAAGAGTGGAATAAAGAAATGTTAATATTAAAGGGGATTATTAAAATGTATACGTTACAAAATACAGTGGAAAATCTGCATAACATATCATATAAAAAAAAATCATTATTTCGAGGGAATTGTTAAATTGAGCTTCCGATGTCTAAAAATTATTTTCTACATAGTTAATACACTTATTTATTGAACTATACATAACTGTTTTTTAATGATATTAAACGCTCAAAAACATGATAAAAAATCGAAATTTTGACAACCCAATCAAACAAAAAATTATATAGGAAGACTAATACAAAGATTAAATTATAAAGATCAATTGATTGTAGGAAGATGATTCGAGTGGCAGCCAAGAAAGGTCAATCTATTTTAACTACCCGGACCATCCTCTTACAATCTAAAAATTATACTCTACTTTGTTGAGTGACTATAAAATAAAAAAAATGGTAATAATATTTCCAGAAAATTCCTCAGTACACGAGTCTCATGAAGTTGAAAATTTTCTCGCTGAACATTTTACAGAAAAAGTTTTTTATTTTGCTTTTGACATATTCCGTAGATTGTATCGTTGACGAGTTGGTTTGTTTGATTTAGCTCTGAGATAGTCTGCCAGACAAGATCAGGGTGGCTCAGTGGTAAGGCACTTTGCTAATAGCCCCAAGAAGCCTGGTTCGAATCCGGCTGAGACAGAGAATTATTTATGTTGTAACTATAGCCGTGAGTCAACCCTGTGAGTACGGGAACCTCGGGGTACACCCAACCTCATAAAGCGGGTACCTTTAATTGGGGAAAAAACTGGTGGTCTGATGTGATCCTTACACGATCGCTGCTCTATCAACAGTACTTCCTAACAAAGTACTGCCCCCTGACCCTTCATTGTTTGTAGCGGTACAGATTAATTATAGTCTGTAGGAAGACCCTAGTGAAGAAAACAACCCCATTCCTTGCTACTAACTGTGGAATACATTTAATTCAAAATAAAATCAAAACATTTTATCTATCAGATTAACCATTATTAAAGAAAAGCAGCTACAAGTCCACAGAAATATTATTATTCAATCTACTTATTTTGATTTTTTTTTAGGTGAAGGAACTTGGAAAATAATTATAATTTTACCTATATTAAATGAAAATCCTGAGATATAATATTATTAGTTTTGGTTCCAATTCGACTTCAACAACTTCACAGGTTCATTATGACTCAATCAGATTAGACATCTATTGCTTTTTATGAATATTTCAAAGTATTAGAATTGAGAAGAATACAAAACTTACAAAATAAATTTTAATTTTTTCAATCAACTCTATTAAAAAATTGCATAATACATTTAGCCTCATGTTTTTGTTTAATTTATTCCCAAGTAAAGAATCCTCGAAATAAAAATGATTTTATTCGTTTCGACGCTTTTGATTATCCAATTATTATCTTGTCAACTTCTTTTGTGAATCAGAAACAACTCAAAGATATAAATCACTCAACTGGTACTACATGCCCGTTTTTTGAGCTCTTGAAATCTTTGTCTTTGTATCTTTCTTCAAAAACTTTGATGATTCCAAATAACTAGCTATCTGCAAAATCGCAATAAATGAAAGGTACACTTCAACAGCGAAAAATCGAAATCAGACAAAATAATACATGGTTTTGATGAATCGTTTGACTTTCAGTTCGGATCCATCGATTGAGGAGCACCCAAAAGTCCTAGGTTTAACGAAGACGAAGTAAGGGAAGAAAATAGAAAAATAAATGACTCATCATTTTTATTGGATGATGACGACAGTTTTCATTGTGATTATGTTCATAGTCACCGACAAAAAACATTAAAATGTTCCTATTTTTTTAAAAATAAACAATGAGATTGACTAATAATTTTTAGCATTTTTTAAAATGAAAAATACACGCTTCTTATTGATAAACTTAGCAATAAATTTATAATTTCTCCATTTGAAACATTGTGCGTGAGTCACTATCACAATGGCCATATTTGAATATTAGGAAATGTCTATATAGAATACTGAGCAAGGGCTGCAAGAGACGAGTACTTGAAAATGTCCCATTTTCCCTCATTTTATATAATCCGGCCTCATCATAATCATAATAATAATAATAAGAGGAAGTATAAGTGAATAATTTAAAACAGTAAGCATATTTATGATAAGTGCAATAATTATATTAATAAAATCCAGTCTCGGGATTTTTCGATGAAATGGTCAGTTCTCTTTTTTATAAAGTTATGTTAGATGTTTATTAATTGGTTGAATTAAATGTTTGGATAAAAACAAAACAGGTTGGAAGAGGAATTATTACGGCTCATCCTAAAAATACTACAGAAAGTATGGCTTAAAATTAAATTTAGTATTTCGTATAAAACAATTGCTTTATGGACGGTTCGATTTGATTACAATGGACTTTCAACACTGAAAGGCAGCCGATGTAATGTTGTTCTATGAAGCAATGTTGCTGAGAGTAGAGCTGTTGACTACTAGCGACGAAAGGATGTATTTCCGTCATGTTCCGACTGTCAATCGGCCCGGACCTTGGACAATATTTGGGAGGACAATGGGAAGTCCCGACGTCGAGGATAACCCTCCGAAGATGCTAGACTATTATGTACAGTTAGAGGTTGTATTCTATTGTTATTGTGGTAGAAGAATGGGTCAAAGAAAAAAAGCTATCGGTTCTTTGTTTTCAGATCTTACGATTGAGATGGTCAATATCTCTTATTATGATACAGCATGCTGAAAGTTAGCAATGATGAAATCTTTCATCGATTTTAATATTAGGTATTATTATTTAAGAAGATACAATCAACAAGAACATCAGTTTAGGATATAAATATCCCAAGTAATGATTATTACTTTTATAATTATACAAATCAGTATCTGTACAGATACAATTGTATCATTCCCGAGCCCAAAGAATAATCCGTTGCAGACCACCAATATAATCCGCCCCGGATCCCAAGAATAATCCGTTGCAGACCACGAATATAATCTGCCCCGGTTCCCAAGAATAATCCGTTGCAGACCACGAATATAATTCGCCCCGGATCCCAAAAATAATCCGTTCTAAACCACGAATATAATCCGCCCCGGATCCCAAGAATAATCCGTTCCAGACGACGAATATAATCCACCTCGGACCAAAAAAATTATCTGCTCTTCGCCCCTAAAACGAAGTTGCTCAATGCTTCAAAATTAGATCCATACTAGGACTAACTTAAAAATAACTCTACCCTGGCGTTCTTATATGCTCGAAACTTCAAATAACCCACCTCGGGCCTGAAAAATAAATTTAACACGGGTCACAAAAGCAAATCCGTCCGAGTCCCAAAAATCATACTATTCCAGATCTGGAAAAAAATCTATCCTGGGGCCCAGAAATGAATATGTAATGGCCACCAATAAGTACCTCTGTTCTGGAATTCCAAATCTAAGTAAAAATAATAACTTATTAGTAATAGAAAAAGTGTGTAAGGATTAACTAAAAAAAATTGGTTGAAACACTAGTGCAACACTGCATCAGCGCTCTACATATAACGCAAAGCCATTTCACCCGAAATCCCGGATCTCTACCAACGGTCAATTAATTCAAACAAAGAGAATTAAAGATATTTTAAAGGATAATTTATTAAAAAATCCGCATTTATGCTCTGCTAGACTATTTAAATGAATCGGTCTTATATTTTATTAAAGAGTACTCAATTTTACATTGATATACTGAGTTTAATTAAAATCGTTCGAGATCTTTTCCATAAAAACGGGAAAATGTGAAAAATCGATTCTATAAAGTGGCCCTAAGTCAGTCTATTTTATGGAAAAAAGTTCCGGCACGTCCTTTTTTTCAGATCCCTCTAAAACAGAAAATAAATATAGAGTAATAAAATGCAATTCGTAAATGAAACATAAATCGAATTGAGTACAACCTTTTTATACCGTTGGTACCTGAAGGTATCCACTGTCATACTGATATCTGTCTGACGTACTGATATACATCTGAGGTTTGATGTGTCCATTCTATTTAAATATTTATAGACGTGGGGCCTCCGCGTGATGGTGAAAAATAGAAGAACAAATGATAATTAAAGAATATAATCAGATAAGTAAGCCTAACATGGAGGGCGGGAGTGGAGGGTTTGATCCCGTTTTTCAGTTTCAGGCGCCACGGGGTGAAGCGCTTGGCTACTAACTCTAAGGACCCGAGTTCGAATCCGGCTCGACAGAAAATTGTTTTCTGTTACACTGTAGCGGTGAGTCAACCCCTGTGGGTTCTGGAGCCTTCCTGGGGTCCACCCAGCCTCTTAAATTAGGAACCCTTCATTGGGTAAAAATCTGGCGGTCGAGCGCGATTTTGACGAAATTACCTCCTTGCACAACCGTTGGTCTAGTGACAGTACTTCTTTACAAAGTACTGAACCTCTGACCCTTCATGTTGTAGCGGTACAGATTTTAATTTCTTTTTTTAATCAGATTTTGCACTCTGAATGAAGTAGATAGCAGTAGAGAAGCGTGGGAGAAAGGTGAAGGGTTCAACAGTAAACTAACATCCTCGGATCTGATGCGAGATCACTACAAGAGTTTATGTGCAACACCCTGATATCAAGTTGTAAAAACTATCGAAAAATTTACATACTATTGCTTGACAAAGAATTCACCTTTTAAAAAAATATAAATCAATTAATTTCAAGGGAAACCTTCCCACAGACTGACCCTAGGTATTAGCTGAATTGATTTAGTCTAGTTACGAATTCATGAGTTGAACCTCCAGTAAATCAATAAAGGAATTAGTGCTAGTGCTGGTGCTATTAGTCGTCCATCTAACTCATTAATAAAGAAACATTGTACAACCTTGTGTTTGATAAAGTGTGTAACCAGGGCCGGATTTAAAGTTTGGTAGCTGAAGAAATTTTAGCCCACTCTCTTCTTATCATGGAAAGGAAAAGGTAGTTAGGTGTCCAGCAATTTTCCTCGAGAACATAATCGTTATGGTGATTATTCTAACTTTATCGCACCACTTACGAAATTAACTAAGTAAATTAAATAGGTCAACAAGGTATTGTATAATAATTATAATATCTCCTACAACTATTAAGATATTAATATATTTAAGCATTATACATTATAGTTGAATATTGAAGTTGTTAAAGTGAGATGTAAAAATTCATTTTTTATTGTATACACCTTGCTCTGTAGCAAACTGTGAATATATGGATTGTACCGGCTTGCAACGGTTATATGACAGTAATCATAGGTTACCAGCTAGCCATTGTTTTGGTGCTTGTTTTGTTGTTTGTTCTCACAACAGTAAGAATGTTTTATGTTATTTAACCGAAACAAATAAAACAGTAAAAACATTTTCTTCGTGTACACCAACCCCGCGTTCAACAGAAGTTTCCATCTATTATAGATAGTAGATAGAGAACCATAAAAATATAAGTCTTTAAACTATCCGCGACTTTGGTAGCTTTGAACTGACAAGTGTGCCTCCAGTTGGTTCCATATTTGAATGGTTCTAAGAGATTCATCCCCTCCAAAAATGTAAAAATATACACTTCAATCTACAATAATTACACCAATGAACTTTAGCAAAGAATGTTAAATGAAAACATTTCTTAGTTCATCAGACAAATTTTCATTATTAATTAATTTTTTTCTTTTAGCTAGTCCCATAGGCCGTGGCATAGTTAGCATATTAGGTAAATTCGGCCATGTAAGTAACCTCTTTTTTTTCCTCATTTATTCTTTTCTTCAACCGCTAAGATTTGTTTCATTAACTGAAGTAAATATATTCAATTTTAAAAGCCTCAATATTTTTAATACTCGTTTTTCTATATTAGCAGAGACCAAGGCGAGTTATGTACAGGTCTAAAGATCTCCATTGTTTAAAAGTTTCTTGTTTTATTAAACAATGCATGTATATTATTTCAGGTGACTTGGTTGATCTTAAATTCAGACCAAGATATTTCTAAGTAGAATTGTCGCAACCACTGGTTTCTACCACATTTCTTAACATCGGCGGAACTACTTTATTAATTCACTTATTTTAGAACGCTGTCACGATAATTCCGCAATGAACAAGTCTTACTACAGCCACACTTGTTGGCAGGCGGTGTGCCGCTTCTGTGACATAACGCCCTGCGGCATCAGGTACCCATATAAATGTGCAGATGCGCACATTTACTCGTAAAACGAAATGTAAGAGCGTATGTAACAATGGCCATAAGGTCCGATTTCGGTTTCGCAAACCCCTTTGACCCTAATATCCAACTTAATTCCTCACTCAGGTCAGGCGACGAGTTCGTAGACTTTCCATCGTTACAGATAACAACTCAGTATGCAAGTCTTCAACAATGTATTATGTACACTAACAAGAATAAACATCATTATAAAAAGGATATACCCAGAAAGTTGATGATATGAAATCTATAATATATGAATTTAATACATAATTACTATATCGATAATATATGTATTTAATACATAATTACTATTTCATAATGTTATGAATATGAATAACACCAGATGGTCAATTTTAACGAAATAAATGTTGAAACATCCTAGACATACATACGACTTAAATATGCAATTTCAATTTCATACGATTTTTCATTTTTGAGCTTAACTGTTCGCATACACATGTCCATTTTGGTGTTTTGGACTCCAAACGTGTATTTCGAATTTTAAACCGCTATGGTTGCCAATATATTACTGAATATGATTTAAATACTTATCCGGCGCTGTTAATAACTAAATAAATTAAAAAAAAATGTAAGGTACTAACTATTTTTTCTATTGTATTACTTCAAAAAAAGAAAAAAAAATCAGGGATAGTTTCGTAAACTACTCCTGGAACTTTAGTTGAAATATGCGGAAATTTCCAAAGATAAGCTGCTTGGATTTGAAATAAAAATATAGTACTATTGCCAGCATAGAATATGCAATATTGAAAGAGTTTATTCAATAATCTATGGTTGTCAGAATATTAATTTAATGTTAATTTTTATTAAATCCTGAATTCCCAAGAAATATTAGCCACACGAACATCGTCCCCTTTCATTTAATTCAAATAGGCAAAGATGGAAAATTCAATAATCAATTGTTGCATACCGATTGCCATTTACGGAATTCAGTCCACAAGAACAAAAAAAATGAGGCGTCCCATCATTAATCAACTTTCATCCCGCATCCCTATAATTTAAAATTAAATTAATCTTTGTAACTTATTTATTGGGAGCGCGGTAGCCCAGATGTAAGGCGCGGTGCTACTAACCAGGACCCGAGTTCGAATCCGGCTGGGCAGAAAATTGTTTTCTGTTTCACTGTAACCCTGAGTCAACTCCAGTAGTTTCTGGAGCACTCCTGGGGTGCACCCAGCCTCTTAAATTGGATAAAAATCTGGCGGTCTGAGCGTGATCCTAAGCAAATCACTTCCATGCACAACCGTTGGTCTAGTAAGAGTACTTCCTTATAAAGTACTGAACCCCTGACCCTTCATGGGTTGTAGTGGTACAGATTTTAATTTTTTTTTTTAACTTATTTATTATTCAGAATGAAAATGCTCCTCCATACTATGGGTTTTATTCATAAATAATAGTGAAAGTAAAATCTTACTGTTGTCATAAGAACCATGGAAACACACAATAAGAAAAAAATATTTTGTCTTTGGTTAGTTATCAAATTATTTCATATTTTATATTATCCATCGTTTATAACTACTAACGGATAGTAGTTATGGTTATTTTTTCAATTAAAAATAAAAAAGGTACTTAAATATGAGGATGAGACCTAACTGATATTAAATACCACTGGATTGTACATTTTTATAACAAGTTAAATTAAAATCTTTAAATAAAACTATATAGTAAATGTAACAAAAGCATATAAGCGATGATATTAAATGGTAAAGATGAATTGATCTAAGCGAAATAGCTGCTGTAAAAAAAAAAAAAAATTATGAAATGGTATAGAGCGATATACCTGCCTTCAATAAAAATACCAGTTTCGGACACATGCACACAGTAATATATTACTATTACTAGTCTATAGACTAGTTTGCAAGATTTGTTTATTATGGCTCAACGGGCCTTAAAAGATCTATGTTTGTCGAAAACTAGACTTCGAAATATTTACCACCGCAATGCTTCCCCCTATCTACATATTCCATAAATTGGATTAAATACCTCTCGATTGTACATTTTTATAACGAGTTAAATTAAAATCTTTAAATAAAACTATATAGTAAATGTAACAAAAGCATATCAGCGGTGATATTAAGTGGTAAAGATTAATTGATCTAAGCGAAATAGCTGCTGTAAAAAATTATGAAATAGTATAGATACCTGCCTTCAATATGTAATACCAGTTTCGGACAAATGCACATAATAATATTGACTATTTTGCGAGACTTGTTTATTTGGGCTCAGCGGGCCTTAAAAGGTCTATTTTTGTTGAAAACTAGACTTCGAAATTTTTACCATCGCAATGCTTCCTTTTTTACATATTACATAAATTGGAATATGTAGTGGGATATAAGTGGAAGTATTATGAAAAAGATAATTAAAGTACATTATAATAATATTCTCGTTTACTTATTTATAAGTGTTATTTCTTTTATTCTAAATATAATTTACTTGGTTACGAGTATTATTTACTTACAGTAAATTGTATTATGGTTTATGATCTCATTCTTTCATTGATGATATGAATAAATATGAAAGGGTTGACTCACCGTCGTGCTGTATGAAACCTTTATCATGCAGACCGTAACTGGGCGTACTCTAGGAGGGTCTGCAACTGTAGTCTGGAAATATTGCTCACCATGGATGGCATTTATTAATTATAGCCATCGATTGGCCATCCACTCCACCTTCATTATACAGTCACATCTTCTATATTTGTAGTCGAGGGTTGTATGATTCGTATCAGTGAGAGGACCTTCTGGTTCTGATTGGATCTATTTAGCCTCACGACGGAAAGCATTAAAAGTCAGTTCTTTCACTAAGAATTATTTATCTTTTCGACAGATAACTACAATTATACCATAAAATAATTATGCAAATCCCATGCAAGATGCAGTATTTAATCTTCCGACTCGGAATTCATTGTACGTCTCAAAATGTTCAATAAGTATGTTTGGAAAAGCCTTATGCTCCAGAGCTCTCACGTTTCGCGTTTTCTTATAAAATCATCATAAATTTTGTTTCTTTCCAGATACTGGGCTTGGTTTTAATTCAAAACATTATTTTAAAACGATTTCATTTATATAAGTTTATTATTTTCTAGGTCAAGAAAATTGTGGTCAATAGTGCCAGTACAATATCATTCAGATTGACATTTTTTAGACAATCAAAATCTCTGTACCATTTCATTAAACAAACCTAAAATTATCAAACATAAGTCTTTAAATTAATATTCAGGCGACAAAGAACTAATATTTGTAATGAGACAGCTCTCCGAAAAGGTTTTGAAAAAGAATAAAGAAGTTTATTCTTGTTTCGTGGACCCAACGCAAATATTCAACAGGCTCAGGAAGACAGACATTGCCAAAACACTCGACCATGAAATCCAAAGAGGTCTGACGAGGGCTATACTCAACTTATATGTAACACAAACAAATGGGGTGAGAATTAATAACCACATTTCCAAGGAATTTGAAATGATACAGGGAACAAAGCAGGGCTGAAGTCCTAGCCCACTACTGTTTATAATGATACTTAGCATGACCCTCAAGATGGCAAAGACGAGAATGAGGCCTTATTGGCTGAGTTATAGAGAATTAAGTCCAGTCTATCTTACACCTGAGGCTTACGTGGATGACCTATTTAATCGGGATCAATGCAAGAGATCTTCAATTCAATCTCAGAATCCTACAAGAAGAATTGCAGATGTTGAACATGGAAATTAACAGAAACAAAACCAAGATAATGAGAATAGGAAGAGGGGAAGAAACAAGCGACCGAATAATACGACTGAAGGGAGAGGAGCTGGAGCACGTAAGAGATTTCAAATACATGGGGACCCACCTTAACGAATTAATGAGTTGATAGATGTAGAAATTAGAGAAAGAATAAAAAAGGAATAAAATGCTTCCATTCACTGAAGATTGGTTTCCTGGGGAGGAAAGAGATTACAAAAAGTTGTATATCCTCTTACTGATTAATGCTAGTGAGTCCTCGACTACAATTTCAAACCACAGAAGCACACTCCAAGCAATGGAAATGAGATACCTGAGAATAGAACGGATAACACGAAGAGATAAAGTTCAAGAAAGCGTTCGGCAAGAGAGGATTTGGTAGAAGAGAAATGAAGATAAATTCAAAATCAATCTAACTGTTGTTAAAAGATCTCCAAAACAAAGTTTTCAGTTAAAACTAAATTTTTTTTTGTCAAAATTTTTTACTTTCACTATATATTATAAATAGTTTTCCCTAAAGTAATCAAATTTTGGGGTGAGATAATTGCCTCTTTTCTCCTCATGGGTTCTTGTACTAAAACAACCTTTCTTACAGACCTTAAACCAGAAACACCAATTCTTAACCAGTGATGTAATTATGGATTTCTTATGGTGTTGTCTTGGGAACCTTTTTTACTAACACTTATATTTAACCCCCTGTATTTATAATTTTCAAAACAACGTTCTGTAATGTACCTTTAATTTTAAATAACTAACTATCTCTCATTTGATAGCAGTAATAAAAAAAAAGGATTAATATAAAATATGAAGGAATTTGTTAATTAACTAAAGGTTAAAATATTTTCTCAAATAATTGAAAACAAATTTACGAGAATAAGAGATGTAATATATACTACAATAAATCATGGGAAAGCTTAAGATTATAAAATAAGATATATCATATATAGTTGTAGGCGGTAATGGAGAGTGGTGAAAAACTGTTTACTTGTTCCTATGGTTGTGATAATAGTCTGGAGATTTATTGGAATAATATTACTTTCAGAAAATCCTTTTCGAGCAGAATTAAATTTCTGGTTATTAGCCTGATCTAGTAAAAAATATGTTATGTATTTAATCAAACTCAGTCAATACGTTTAGGAGAATAAAAAGACGGATAAATTTGAAATATAATACAAATGTTGCTCAAAAATATATATTATTTTCTAATTTTGTAAAAAAAAAAAATACTCTATTTTAAACCGAATTACTAACATAAAGAGTTTATATGTACAATTTAAGTCAGAGAGATGGGTTGAAGTTATTTTTTAAGGAATGGAGTTAGAAGAACACAGCATAGTTTTTATTTAATAAAAAATATTTTTATATCATATAATATTTTTAATACCTCACCACACGGACTAAATTATCTTTGTAGACCACTATAGTCACGATCTCAAGTTCCCAGGGCTCAGTTTCCTCGAAATGTTTGCATTATTATATAAAAATCTAAAGACAGCACAATCACTGGGCGAATGTATTGTCAATGTCGGTTCTTTATAAGTGAAACTTCTTTAGTCTTCCTTAGAATAATCTTCTCAAGGGCGGGAAAAAGGGGATTTCTTTTACATCGGCTGTGAGAGGCTTTACAGAAAGAATTTCAATGAAGACTGGTGCTAGCTCATTTGTAGTATAGATGAATTAAAATTCAGTTGAAACAAACCAAGTTAATGAATATACGATGGAAACATCGCTTTCGGTTAATTCATACATTCCAATGTATTCCAAATTTGGGAGGAAAGATTAATTTATTTTGTAAAATACGATTTTCAGCAAAAAGGGTTCAGCTATGTTGCTTAATTTTTAAATTATTTAGTAAAGATAGAAAATTGTCCTTCGAATTCGATTAAAATTATTAATTTGTAAAACAAACTTGTTATTTGTAATATAAATTTTTATTTGTAATTTTTTTAAATGGAGTACACAGTATCTACATAACTATTTCATTGATGATATTTCTGGGTTTAAAAATAATTATTTTTTTAAATAACCAGAGTCGAAACAATCAGGTTGATCTTGAATCATTATAGAATAAAATTTAATAATTACTTTAAATAATTTATAATTTTGTAAGAATTTTAAATCACTTTTCTTTTTTTTAATTTTAATAATGAATCGCTGACTGTAACCTGTGCTCAGAATATTTAATAGCTGTTGAGAAAATTCAATAGAGCATGTCCGTTTAGTATCAGCCGATAATAATTAATCAATAATTTTAACGGATAACTTATTTTGGATAAGAACAGGTTAAGAATTAGGGACTGTTATTACTGTAGATAAAAAAAAAAAACAGGTATAAAAATTCAGAAGGAGGAGAAGATAAAATTTCAGAGATTTTTAAAAATTTTTAGCGTAAAACTGAACAAGAAAGACTAAAACTCAATACAAAAAACATATATTGTAAGCCATTTAAATAAACATCTACGTCTTTAACACGACAGAAAATTGGATCATATAATTTCAGACAACAATTTATAGTTCATAAGTATGTACTCTTTGTATACAAAATTCATTGTTTCACATTTTTTACTTAGATAATGTGCCACAACTTCATTTTTTTTTTAAATGAGAAAGTTTCCTAATATCAAAAAATTAACATCGATTTCTGAAATTGGCCAGCGATCAAAACTCAGGACAAGATATAGTTAACTGAGAGGTATTAAACTAGACGAAACTGCAAGTTCACTGGCACCGACCATGACTAAACGCAGTTAGTTCAAGGCAACACCGTAAGAAATCCATAATTACATCACTGGTTAAGAATTGGTGTTTCTGGTTTAAGGTCTGTAAGAAAGGTTGTTTTAGTACAAGAACCCATGAGGAGAAAAAAGGCAATTATCTCACCCCAAAATTTGATTGCTTTAGTGAAAATTATTTATAATATATAGTGAAAGTAAAAAATTTTGACAAAAAAAAATTTAGTTTTAACTGAAAACTTTGTTTTGGAGATCTTTTAACAACAGTTAGATTGATTTTGAATTTATCTTCATTTCTCTTCTACCAAATCCTCTCTTGCCGAACGCTTTCTTGAACTTTATCTCTTCGTGTTATCCGTTCTATTCTCAGGTATCTCATTTCCATTGCTTGGAGTGTGCTTCTGTGGTTTGAAATTGTAGTCGAGGACTCACTAGCATTAATCTAACCTTAAGAAAGGTTGTTTTAGTACAAGAGCCCATGAGGAGAAAAAAGGCAGTTATCTCACCCCAATATTTGATTATTTTAATGAAAACTATGTATAATTACTAGAAAAAATTGATGAGTCTGCCAAGTATAGGTAGGGGCAATAAAAAATGGCGGCTGCTTCAAAGCGATAAAAAAAAAAATTATCATTCGGAGCTCTATATCTTAAAAAGTAGGAACAACACAGGAAACGTAAGAAAACGTCATTTAAAGAATAGTAAATATGCTAAAATATGAGCCCTAATAGAGTTATTTATGTTAAATATTTTTTGAGATATAGCTTTTTAAAAAGCAACGTTTCATAAAAATGTTGTATGGGACGTACTAAAAGATCAGTAGTTAGTGAATTTATTTTGAAAAATTTATATCTCAAAAACCATTTGGCTTACAGATGTCTATTATCACTCAAATTAAAGCTAGTTTAATGAGCTATAAAGTATTTTATGATGTATATCTTCGTAGGAGTTTACATGAAATTTGCTAAAATAAATTGATTTATAGTTGTTCGGACAAATTTTAATTTGCCAAATTTATATTCATATGCGAATATCATAAAAACTACTACCACTACGAAGATAAGTGTTTATACTAAGTTAAATTTCCTTTATTTTGAGTGTTGGCGGACATATATGCGTCTTATGGATATAGAGATATATTTTTTCAAAAACCCAATATTTTATAAGAACAACTAGAAATTAACATTTTGTGAGTTTATTTTGTCTAATATCATAAAAACCACTACTCCTACAAAGATAAAAATAATTAACTATTTTGTAGTAAATTTAACTAGCTTTAATTTAAGCGCTGGCAGACATCTGTATGTCAAATGGTTTCTGAAATGAGGTTTTTCATAAATCAAACTTGTCCGAACAACTATAAATCAATTTATTTTAGCAAATATCATGAAAAATACTCATCAATCTCATACTCATAAACCTCTTTATAGTCCATTAAACTAGCTTTAATTTGAGTGCTAGTAGACATATGCACGTCATATAGTTCCTGAGACATAGATTTCTTAAAATAAATTAACTAACTAATCTTTCAGTAGATTTTAAAGAAATTTTGCTTTTTAAAAAGCTATATCTCGAAAACTATTGGACGCAAATAGCTCTTTTAAGGCAAATATTTCAGCAAATTTACTCTTCTTTAAATAATGTTCTCTTAGATTTTCTAGTATTGTTGTTAGTTTTTATGATATAGAGCTCCGAATGAAAAATTAGTGTTTTTTTAACGTTTTGAAACAGACGCCTTTTTTGATTTCCCCAACTAATACTTACCAGACACATCAATTTTGACTAGTAATTATACCTAGTTTTCATTAAAGTAATAAAAAATTGGGGTGAGATAACTGCCTTTTTTTTGTTCCCGGCTCTTGTACTATTTGTTATGTTTTCCTCAGCTAGTTATCAATAACCGATTCCATTGATCTTTTGTTATAACACTTACTTATAACGTGTGTATAAATGAATAATTAATTACAGTTTAAGGTTTTGGTCACGAATTAACCAAGATTTATCTGTCAACTCGGATGCTTTATTTCCTACCGAAGCATGTCCACTGTTTTTCGGGTACGTACACAAGAGCACTGTCCCTTACTCATTGAGGTACCTGTTCCTAAAAGTATTATTAATACTATTATTGAACACTATCGTTAACTAACATTATCCGCTAATGCGTTTAACCACGAATTAATGGTAATAAATAAATACACAAGTGAGGAATCTGCTTCTTAGTTTACCATTTTATTTATTTATTTTTTGTCCGGTATGTTTTATTAGAAGAATAAGAAATCCAAACTTTGTTTTGTGCAAGAATTACATTACAAAATAAATGATACTTTATTATGATACAAATGATCCATTTAAGCAGTCAAAAGGAAAGAAAAAAATATCTGTCAACAATACAGTTCTTAACGACATATATTTACATAAAAAAAAAAAAAATACTAATTTTAGTGATAAGATAAACATCTATCTAACATGTGAGCATTTCAGATAGCTGAAACAATACGTAGGTAATTTTATCTAGAAAAATTAGGGAGAGATGAAACTTGATAACTTTGATATCTTCAAGAAAGTTCTAATTTTGCAACAACCACCTCCTTCGGGAATCTTTTTTTTTTTTTTTTTAAATAAAAAAGAATTCTAAATTTTGATTTTTTAAAGCGCCAACTTTAACTGGCTCGTAACTGCAAAGGCGCTGGTTCGAACCTGGCTTGGGCAGTAGACGTTTATTTCTGTGGTGGTACCACGAAATGAAAACATGACCCTGTTTTCCATGATGACATGACCACGATGGTTAGAATAGGGTGGTAACCTGTAGATAACCCACTCTCTCTCCCCATATATCTCCCACATATGTGCCCAGAAATAACTGGAAAAGGGTTCATAAAAAAAAAGTATTGATTTACGAGGCTTGGAGTAAAATGGGACAAAAGTATATTTTTTTTATTTTTTCGAACGCTATGGTTACAAAATGGTTTTCTGTTACACTGTAGCCGTGGCTCTACTCTTGTGAGTTCTGGAGCCCTCCAGGGGTCCACCCAGCCTCCTAAATTGGGTATCCTCAAATGTGTAAAAATCTGCGCGTCGAGCGTGATTCTGACCAAATCACCTCCTAGCACAACCGTTGGTCCTCTTACAAACTACTGAGCCCCTGCCTGACCCTTCATAGGTTGTAGCGGTACAGATTTAATTTAATTTTAATATTTACAAAATACATTATATGAAAAGTATAAATCTGTTCAGAATTTCTCATTAATCTCCCGAAAGATGTGTAATTTTCGAGTTATTCGAAAAACTTTTTTTTTTTAACCACTTAGAGTCCGATATTTTGAAAGCCTTGTCATCTGAGAAGGCTAGGCTTCAACTCTAAAAAGGGACTTTGAGGAAGTCCAAGTCCTAAGTGAGAAATCTGCTATTTCGCCTGTCAATTCGAGAACTATAGATACTCCAATTAAAAGTAGAGCCAGTTTCATTACAGGTTAGATTCGACTCGCAGATTTCTAAAACTCTCCCCTCCTCACTTTTCCTCTCGGTAGTGCCACAGACATTCCACTATGTAAAGAATTTTCCCACCTGCTCCGAAAAGAAACCACTTTCCCACTGTCTCGTGATATGGCCGGGCCTCCATGACATTCAATCAGGTGCCAAACATTGTACACACTCTAACAGTCCAATACAAACAAACAGATCTCACTGCAATCGACTTTAGAGGCGTAGAATTAAATTATTAATAAATTTATGAAATTGTTTGAAGAAACAGATCAAGAATTCTTGAGAGTACATCACAACAATCCCTAATATTTACATCAACTTTAGTTTTACCAAAGTATATTCTTTACAAATGGATTGCTGGAATAACTGCTGATAATAAAAATTAGTTAATTCGGTGTTTTTCAATTGTTGTACTCATTTAAATGATTGTGTACACCAAAATGAAGAAATTCATATGACAAAATATTTTTTATAATTTTAAGAATATCTTATAAATTTAACTTTGACTATTAAAGAAAGAACTTCCCTCAGTTTAATTATGTTATAAACTTATTTTCGCTTAACATAGACTTAAGTCTTCACACTGCTACAAGATTGAAAAAAGATGAATTGCACTGACAAAGACCTTTAACGAGTAAGGGTTCATCACACACCATGAAATTCGGAGAACTCAATTTGGTTGAATTCATATCTTATCAGCTGAATGCGATAACTGTCTTTTAAATACATTTCTAAATTTGTGCTTCGTCATGATACAAACTGAGCAGAATCAGCATCTTGGAGCGATACAATCCTAACTCTTGTTTATCTATTCGGAAGAGGTTCTGATATGGTACGGAGTGGATTTTTTAGGGCTCTCGAGCACAATATGTTGAGACAAATGAAAACATGTCTGCTTAGTCTTACTTCGAATGAATCTACGCACCAAATGTGTACCGAATATAATAAAAAAATGACTCATAATTCGTTCCTGTAGATGACAATGACAAATTAATGCATTCTTACGAGATTAAGATTGGCCTGTTTGGTACAGGACCTGAATCTCATTGAAGATTTATAGGATTAGCTTCAAACGATTTTAGGAGAGTGCTCCAACCTACATGTAGACAGCACTCTCGGAAGATTCCACTGGATTGCGTGTATTTTTTAAAAAGAAATAGGCCTTGTTTTCAAGTAGCAATTAATACTCGATGTAGATCAACAGCAAAGTGGATATATAAAAAAAAAAAAAAAATTAACTGAATTCTACTTTAAAAAAAAAAATAATTGTTTCCTTTTTTCTGTTACGTTCTAAAAAACGAAATAATGTTTCACAAAACTTCAACAAATATTACCTGAACGAACGGGTTTCCATATAAGCTAAATATATAGAATAATTAGTTAAAAAATATATATAAATTGGGATACTGACACTAGACCAAACACAGGAGAGAGGTTTATCTAGCATTGAGAATTTTTTTTATGAGTAGAGCGCTTATTACTAAAGTGTAAACCACGTCTCTGCAATGTCAGGTGCATCATATTAATGTGCCAATGACTCGTGTTACATTGAATGCGCGATTCCAAACTGCTGGTAGATCTTATCCGCTGAACGACTCTGAATAAACCCGGACAAACCTCAGAGGATAAACTAAAAATGGTTCAGTACATAATTTAAGGAGAAACTAGCATTCCTTAGTAACAAGGTGTAACATCCACAAAAAACTAGTTAGCTCATGACAAAAATTCAACTAGTAATAAATCAAAAATAAAGTAATCAAAGCATTGAATTGACCAACAAAATAAGAATGTAATCACCAAAAATTGTTTTATGTTACAGGGGTCGCAATGGAACAAATGCATTTTATTATATAGTGTAATGGAGAGCTCGGGAAAGATGTACGAAACGTTGATATGTAGAAAACAAGACTACGAAGACAAAATTTTACTAAATTTTTAAAACATCAATTTGTTTATCAAAATTTTATCAAGAATGCAAAACTGTATATTTAAACAATGGTTCTCTATAAACAGAAATTTTAGGTGGAAATAAATAGTAAAACAGCAAGCAACCACTTACTCATCGTTGACTATTGTAAAAACTTATGCCATTAGTTCCTAAAGAGACATTTTTTAGCCAAGGCTTACTTTTTAAGGTTAAAATAGACGTTTACTGTCAAATAAGGACTAAGATGCAACAGAAGTTAACTGAGGTTTCTCAACGAATTTCACAAGACTGGAAGTTAGCCCATACATAGCGTGTCGCCAAATAGGAATATATCTTCCTATTTCCTAACTCGTAAGTTATTTCTTAGCTAAAGCATTATTCAAACGAATCCAATTTGTTATTTATTGTCCAGTGTGGTATCATATTTACATAAATTTGCACACACATAAACATACATACCCGTTACCGTTATGAAAAAAAACGGTGATAACCGTTATCATTGTATAACCGTAGGCACAGCATCGCGTTACTTTAATCATCCACCACCAGCACCAAAGCGAAAAAAAATAATGCTTTAAACATTAATCACTTAGGTAAGAATAGCTTACAGTTTGGAAACTGCTCAGTAACAAATGTTTGTAATAATAAATCAACTCAAAGCAGTACAAACAAAATCTGTTAGAATGCAAAATGGATACATGTGCCCTCACCTATGCGTTGAATATATTTTATTTTCTTGAAATACTTGTAGCCAACACTGATAAAGGAAGGGCATTACTTTGATACTTATTAAGTGAGTATAAAGTGTAAAATTGAACATCCAAAAGCTTCCGACAAGTCTGTTTGAAAAACTGTATCTCGGAAATTATTTTACGTAATGACATTGATTAGGGCTCAGATACTAGAAAATTTACTCTACTTTAGCTAATAAATTTCCTTTTTATCGTAAGTTAGGCACTTTCTAAGGTATGGAACATCGATTTCATTAGTATATGCACTAATTAATTTTACTGGACAAATTAGTATATGGCGGATAAGTTTATTGAAACTGAAAAAATGGTTGGTTGAGTTAAATGGAGCCTACGTACAATGACATCGCAGTTGGCTAATAAGCCACGTACTTTCATCAATTGTCATTGACAATAATTATATGTTATTGCATCAGATTTATAATTATTGAATGTAAGATTTTAGGCTTTTAAAGTACGCAATATTAATTGTAAGATATTAGTGTAATGCGTAAAATTAAACCTGATAGCTGTGCTAAAGTTAAATTATGGTTCTGTGAAGGTCTTTTTATCTCGGTACAGAAAAAATGGTCAAACCTACAGCTCGAAGTGAATGTTGGAATTTATCATTTTAGTGTCCCTTATCGTTCTATGTACAGTGTAATCAGGTTGAGTGGGCTCTGGATATGTGAGCAACTTCTATTACTGATAATTAAAATGAGGTTCCGACACTTTTGCATTGAAATACCTCTTTTACTGAGAATTTTTAAACCATTCTGAATCAGATTTGATTTCTTAGATTTGTTCAGTGTTAACATCTTATAATTGTGACTCAGTAGCTCCATAGCTTGAATAAGTAAAACAATTTATCTGGATTGGACAGGTCGGGACACGAATGTTTACAATTCAATCATTTGAATTTCAGAAAAAGCATTTGAAATATTACATGAATATTTTGAGATGTCAAATATTGATAGTTTTGATCAAATATATACTCGTGCACCTTAAAGCCAGAAGCACTCAAATAAAAACTAATATATCGATATCAGTGCGAAAAAGAATTAAAAACAAATTAACAGAAATTCATAGTATTTCTATCGATCGAGAGTTGTGCAGCTTCCAATAATTAATAAGGAGGGAGGATGATTCCTTGATGCAGTTACAATATAATTGTCACTACATATTTCCTCTATCATTGGAGCCATTAATACTCTCTCAAATGCTTCCGAATATTAGTTAATCACACACCTAGAGCCTACAAAAGTGAATTATTTCAAGGATAAAATTTTCGATTCAATGGGATTTAGAATAAATGTTTATTTATTTTCTATGATAAAAAAAAAAAACCCAAATACTAATTACTTCCTTTATTTGTTTTGTACGACGTTTCAGGAAGATAAATTTTAATGTGTAAGTAGGAGATTGTCTAGAAGAAAATATGAGTATTGATAATATAGTATTTTATGAAGAGTTTGTTTATTTTAACGCGCTAATTTCTGAAAAAAAATAAAGAAAAATTATTAAATAGGTCATTAAAAGCTACTTCAATAGTTTAAAAGAAGAAAAAAAATATAAAATACTTAATAATAAAAAATCTGTTTAGCCAGTTTTACTTATTTATTGATTTTGTAAATTGGAGAGAGATTTGATAAATATGAAATAGGATCAAATTAAGCATATGATAATAATAAAAAACAAAAGAACAACACAGTAATCAGTCAAATTATAATTTCAATTGAAGATTTCCGAACCAGATTTCAATCCTTCCACTATACACTCCCTAACCAACAAAACCTTCTAGTTTCTAACCTTGCTTCTTCTATTTCTGACAATCCTTCGAGGCGCCTGAAAAGAAGATTATCTTGGACCTTCTAGTGTAGAAATATGATTAGAGTGCTAGTATTATATAGCACTCTAATGGCTACCAATGAATAGTTTCTCTACATGCCTTTATCACTCCATTTCATCTTACATCAAATTTATTAATGTTTAATGTGCAAATACTGTTGTAAATAGCAATAAATTAAAAAAAAAAATGAAGACTTAACTATTCAATTCTGAAATTCATTGTGGTGCTATATTAATTTTGTATTTAAAACATGATCTTTATTCAATCTTTCAAAATTAGGAGAGTTTCACTACAGTACGAATGTGTATATAAATGATGCAGATGAATTTTTTTATAAAATCCTCACAAACCCTCTGTTTTCAACTGTATTTGAGAGGAATCCTGAAATAAACGACTCATATGATTGTTTATTTATACATAGAAATTAACTAATACATTTTGTAAGTTAATCACTGTATCAGAAAATTTTTAAAGCTGAATATTTTACTTCGTAAAGAAAAAAAAAAATTAAAAATAAATACAAATGACCAATATTCAATTATCTGTTTACAGAAACTGCCGATCCGCCCAGAACCAGATATAAATCTTTTCTGATAAACTCTCAAACCTACTTGTTTCTAACCTTGCTCTTCAATCCTAGATAGTCGTCTAGTGCGTCTGAAAAGAATATGGCCCCGAGACATTCTAATCTAAAAATGATACTGGAGTTCTACCATGGGTTATTAACAAGTCTGTATCATGCTACTGTGTTATAATTTACATCATAATTCCTTGTTATAGATTTTTAGTTGGTACAGTTGTAATAACTAAAAAAAAATAACAGAATAATTAACAATATGGGAAATGGGATTGAAATATGTCACTTTTTGGGATTGAAATATTGGATGGCATAATACATTTCATAGCATTTATAATATCTTTTTTACTGGAATTGATTTTTTTCAATTTTTGGGTTATAGCTCTGAGAAAATTTGAAGATCCTAATAATTTGTGAATTATTTTAAAATATACATATATATATGGAATATATCCGAAGTAGTCTGAATTTATGCGATGGTGGCTGAAAATAATATAAGAAAGCACAGTATAGGAAGGTATATGAAATACTTGAGTATCAGTAGATAGTTATTGCTCAGTAAGATCTATTAAAAAAAAGTGGTTATTAAATCGCTGGATGTATCAGTACGACCCGTGACCCGAAGGAGACTCTTGTATAATAGGTTGTCAGTTCACTTTCCCCACTCACTGAGAATTTATATCGACCCACTGACCAGTACGGAAACCACTCGGTTGCTTCCTGGCAAGTCACGTTCCCGTTTCTTGTACCGATCCGCCGACCCAGCCTTTGGATTTAATTACCAATGATGCTAAAATCCTTCATTTTATCGAACTTATGTGTTAATAAAAAATAAAGAAAAAATTATTAAATAGGTCATTAAAAGCTACTTTCCTAATTAAAAAAATATAAAATACTTGCTGATAAAAAATCTGTTTAGACAATTTTACTTATTTTTTGGAGAGAGATTTTAGAAATTTCTAATAGGATCAAATTAAACATATTTATTATGTGATAATATTAAAAATAAATCAGTGATCTGTAAAACTAAAATTCTAAGACTTGACTATTAAATTTGGAAATTCATTGCGTCACGTTCCTGTTCTTTTCCGATCCACCGACCCATTCTTTGGATTTAATTACTAATGATGCTAAAATCCTTCATTTTATCGAACTTATAATTTAAGGAACTAACCAACAAAAAATCTTGAAAAATCATAAAAACAACGTATGCTTTTTTGTTAAAATTAAATAACACACTCAAAAACAAAACAAAATGTTTTTAGACGAGTTTTGATTAAAATTTTGATGCTTGTTAAAAATAAATAAATAAAAAATTGCAATCCACATAAAAAAAAAAATAAAATCAAAGGAAGGGTATGAAACATTTTATTTTTTTAGATCATAATTGGACTGATCAAAAAATAATTAGCACTTGAAAATTGTAACAAAAGATTTTATAATTTTTTCTAAAAAAATAAATAATTAAAATAATATGCAAGCATGGGTAAAATGAAACATCATGTTTTCAGGTGTATAACTGCATTAATATTTTAAGCTAGAATAGTATAAAAACAGCATGAGTAAAAATCAATACGCCATTAACAGGATTATTTTATCTATATTCACAAAAAAGAACTAATAAGGGGTTATAAAATAAAACCCTATATCCCCCTGGAAATGTAAATTAGCGTAACTTAAGAAAATTATTGTATTAATTACTTAACATTTAGTTCAAATCAAATTGATTATAGTTAATAGTAGAGAAATGTTGTTGAGGAACCCTGGTATTTCCTCCACTTAATATTGGAACGAGTAGATTCATTACATTTTCCTCACCCGAACATATTCGTCTAGAACATTGATTACCATAGAGTGCACTACGGCTCCCCGGGGTGCTGCGGTGCCGTCATAAGGGTGTCGCGAAATATTCAATTATAAAAAAAAAAATTACAAGTATGGAAATAAAAATTAATGAGTTATTGTCTTCCCTTGTTGCGCCAGTTTGTAACCTCCAATGAAATTAATTTAATTTTTCAAAAAATTCAAAAATTTAGAAAAGAGAGCCGCGGAAAAAAATCCGATTATTTAGGGAGCCGCAAACCGAAAAAGATTGGGAACCTCTGGTCTAGAATTTAAATATAATATTTTTTCTCATCTTTAGTTCAATAGCCGTTTCAAATTAGTCCTCTAAGTACTCCTAAATTTATCCCATTGAATAAGGTGACTGATTGTTTGGTAGTTTACGTATGCACGAACCAATGCATTATTATGCTTAATATAATAGATATGCCGTAAAGGCATGCATAGTCATTAAATATTGCTTTAGCAATTTATTGTCATTTATAAAATTTAATATTATTAATTATTTATGTACAGTTTATTATCATATTTATCAATTTAACTTTAGCAATATTTATACCGGATGGCCATTTAGTTACCCAAACAGATGACTTTCATATTTCACCTTCGCACCCGTCAATATGGATTTAAATATTTTGTGAGTAGTTAGAATATTAGAATTGGTTTTAACCAGTAATTCAGAAAAAGAGGATATTACTAACACAAAAGAAAGTTGTATATTCTTGCAGGTTACCAGAAATGTTTACTCGGTTCTGTTGATACTTTTCTACAACTAGGCTTTATTTAATATGTACAAATATTAAATTTCTTTTATAGGACTAACCTTTCACAATAGATAATTTTTAATGCGTTTCCTTACTTGTTAAATGAGAGTAATCCAGAAACAACCTGAATATACTCCAAAGGTTATAAACATACCTGTTATAACTTTCTTCTTTTCCTGAATTATAACATATGAAAACATAAGGAAGAAAAACAACCAATAAAAAAATCCTCAATATAAGGATATCATTTAATTTATTTATTTCCTGAAACATGGATCTCAATGGCAATCTATAATTTATACAACTTTCATTCCAAGCGGTTTATATGAACATCTAGGATTACTTATTCATTCTCACCTTATTCATTATATTTATCATAAACTAACGAGATTTGACAATGGTAGTCTCAACTCATTTTATGATGATACATTTTCACTTTGTACAATAAATACAAATTTGAGTTATTATTTTTAATTTTTTTAATAATATTTGAATGTCGGATATTATATCGGTTTAAAGGTTTCATCACGTTGAATCTGTCAATGTAAATTTTTATTTTTCCAATAATTTCTTAGAAGTGAACGAAAAATCTCAACTTATCGCTATACAACAGTTTGTACACTGATGTCTTGTATTTTCCTTCCGGAACATTTCTTTTTACTCTCTGAATTATTCAAATTTCCAAGTAAACCGCTTTCATTCCCAAAAGTTTTATCAAAAACGGTTCCGTAATTTAGGAAAGAAAATGATGTTTCTAACAAATTGGGCATGGCGAAACGACGTGATGTCATTTTTTTTTTAAACCACAGTTTTAGGACTCGGTGGGACGATTAAGTGAGATTTTGAAAATATTTGGACGGTTACCAAACTTCCTAAGTATCTAAAGCGATGAGAGAAAAAAAGATCATATATAAGATATAATAAAAATGTTAAACATCACTAAAAGCTAATAATGTGAGTAAATAAATTATAAAGTCATTCGGCTGCCTGGCTACAACACATTCATTTATTCGAATTGTTAAAACTCTGAATAGATATGCATTTGTAGATGATCTATTATCAACCCATTTATCCGCCTGATTACGGCCTACATAAATGATTAATAAATGCTAATATATAATTTAATATTAATTATGAGAGATAGTTGACCGTGGATGATAAATGAGGAGAAGATGGTTGGGGGTGCGGTCAATGAAACACAAATAAGTATGACTAACTTATTTTAATGTGCCGACGTTTCGGCTAGAGTTTCTAGCCTTCTTCAGGGCTGCTCGCTGAAAAGTTGAGCACCTAATCAAGTTTATATTTATTTTTTATTAGGTGCTCAACTTTTCAGCGAGCAGCCCTGAAGAAGGCTAGAAACTCTAGCACATTAAAATAAGTTAGTCATACTTATTTGTGTTTCATTGACCGCACCCCCAACCATCTTCTCCTCATTTATAATTTAATATATGTTTTGCCTATTGATAGAGTGATTAAAAATTAATATTGCTTTTTCAATATGATTTATCAGTAGGAGAAAATAATAATAAAAAAAAAAATCATTTAATATTTTAAGAAATAAATGAAATTAACTTTATACCTACATGTTAATATAAGTATATAATAAATAATGTATGGGTAATAATGGATGGGAAATTATTAACTGTAACTAAAGTTTGGCTGAGGTGTGAAATAAGGTAATTCAGATTACCTGCCACGAGATAAACAAGAAAGAGTTTATGTAGAGAATTGGAAACAATATTTTGTAGATAAACAAAAATATATCTACTTAGAGTTTTTAAATGCAAATTAATTGACATAAATTTTAATAATGTGGATTATTAACTAAAATTTAAAACGATTTTTACTTTTTTTTTTGTAAATAATTCTGAGAAAATCTGTAATTTTACCTTTAGGCTTGTCGTTGGTGATTATTTTAAAATATTATAAGATTTGAACCAATGGCATTGTGTATTATTATTCTCCCATAGTAATATAATTCTATGTAATATAAAGTTTATATTTATTTTTTAATACTATTAACAATGAGGACCATTTTGTAAATTCATTATTTAAGCCCTGTCAGACTGTTTCAATGAGGACAAGAATCAACGGGTATTAATTGTTTTATATCCATTAGTAATTATTTGATAACCTTTACAAATTAATTTTTCATGAATTGATATCATTTAATTGCACATTAATACTGCTTATTCAGAATAGTTTTCGAGATAATATAAAAAAAAAAATGTGAACTTAAATGTAAAACATGTAATGATTGAGTTGATTTTTTAAATAATTAAAATCACTTTCACCAACCCAAACCATATTGCAAACCTTATTTATTGGGACCTTTAAACGTGAATTGGCTTTTAAAACTCGGATTGATTTTTTTTTAATTGTTAAAATACTTCTTCTTACTGAATGTATAATTAAAATATGGGTAATTAAATGTGAAAATTAATAACAACTGCCTTAAGCTATTTCTATCAGCTGTTTTAATTCCAATGATTTACATTAGATAGCACAGTATTATGCCACCTATTAATATTTAAAAAATTGCCATAGCAGCTGATATTTCCAGAATTGCCCAATTTGTTTTGTTTTTTGAAAACAAATTTAAATACATACATAAATAGGTGTACTTTAATAATTTGTTTATACTAATAAAACAAACCTAGTAAACGTTAGTATATACATGATCATTACATAAACATAAAACGGATGAATATATTAGAAAAAAATTATAAATTGGATAAAACAAAATATTTTTTAAGGTTAATAATTCCGCTGTTTTTCTTGAATGGCGGAACATCTCACAATTTTTTTTTTTAATTTAGTTTTAGAGATATTCCATTCATTGCACCGTAAACCTAATAGAGCTATTTTGTAACAACTCTGATAGCTTTAGGAAGTAACGTTCAATTCTAAATTTTAAAAAAATTGTAAGATGTGCCAAGAAATTCAAGAAAAGCAGCAATATGTTTTTTTAATTTAAAACAAATTTTACATTATAATTATATATGTACATGTAATGATTTAGTAGATTTTTTAAACAATTAAAATTGACCAATGTTTAAAATTAGTTATTTCGATATATTTAAAAAAAATGTGGATGAAACAGAATAATTGTACATACCTCGCCTGTAGAACAGCTAGCAGTAAGATGTCAGGCTGTGCCAAACAAATGACAAACGCCTTTAGACAAGTGCCGACCGTCACCATATGTTTCCAGTAACATCACTAAAAACAAGAGGTTATATTAAATTAATTTAATAATTGAAGCTATATTAGTGATTTAAAATATATTTACCACAGAATAATGTGGTAGTTAAGTCAAATTATAAAAATATGAAACATGAAAGGTTTTTTGTAGGATAGTCGAGGTGGTGGTCAATAAAGTTACCGAAATAATAAAAGTAACTATCAAATTATTAATTGTATCACTTGATATCAATTCATATTGTACTTATCTAGCTTAAAATTTCTATAGCCTCCACAACACCCTAATATTTAAAACTGTAATATTTAAATTTCACTTATGTCTATCATTTTTATGTGTTATTTTGGCACCGATCAATAGATGTTCGGATCATCTGGCCGGACCATATTGGATGTAATTTTTTAAATGAATAAAATTTTAAAAAAATATTGTTAACCAACGTTTCGCCCCACTGTGCAAGGCTATCAAATTGAAACAGAGATGTTAACTGATGTATGCTATATAAAAACGAACTTAAAGTAGAGGTTTATCCTATATAAAAACGAACTTATAGTATAGGTTATAACGAACTTATGTATAGGTTTCTCCTATATAAAAACGAACTTATAGTATAAATAATTAATTTTAAAATTTTTTGATTGCAACCTTTTTCATTATTATTCCTATGGATTCCTATTGTAACTAGAAAAAGATTTGGATGTAAAATCCATTTTAGATGCACCCTAAATTAATGAATCAGAAAATAATATTTTAATATCAATGCTCCTAAGATAGTTTATTTTTATATTAAATGGTTTATAAATGGATACAAATGAATAAAGATTATCTGAAAATCTTTTATAATTATATGAATCATATACATTCCTACGTACAAATGCACATAGCTTAAAATTTTATAATTTCTGAAACCACTGGCTGAGGAAAAGTTTCAGTCAAAGGTGGTGCCACGTCATCGCTAATGCTCTCAGGGTTGACCTGTACAAGCTCAAAGGTGGGATTCTTTTCTTCGTATTAATCATCATCGCCCTACTTACGCTCCCAAGTTTTAAGTATATTGATGAAATCCTGTTTAAGTTGTCGCCATTTTTTGGGATTTTCGAAAAAAATATCTATTGTAAGAAAGGGGGAATATTTTGAAGAAAACATATTTATTTTTCTGTAGCTATAAAAATACAGGTTAGGGTTCTTCAGTTGCAGATATTTAATAATAACTTCTTTCCTGCCAAGAATACAGTAGTATAACAAAGTCGTAAACACACGATGACAATCAGAAGGGAACAGGTGGTCTCGGTGTTTTCCCTATTTGAATCCGCCCATATTTTATTATTTTTCTCTTTTTATTATTCATCCAGTTTTATATATTTTTTTAATTACTCTTTATTTAGAGCTGTCAATAATTATAAGGGGTTAATTATTACAAATAAAAACTAAACGTTAGGCGTATCTGGTATTAAAGACCGTTTAATTGCTCATCGATTCACCGAATTTGATCAAAACCGTTAGATCCTTTTTGGAGAAAATAGAAAAAACATTGAAAATTCCATTCTATAAAGTGGAATATTTTACGATTTTGGCGAAAAAGTTGCTGTGAGGTTCCAGGCATATGTCTGCCTTAAACATGGAATTTTAGTTTCGTACGACTTTTGGACTTTGAGCCAGGCTGTTCACAGACTCACAGATCATTTTACGAGACTAGGTTTTTTCCACTGAGGGGACCTCAAAACATGTATTTCCATCGAAAGCTCGAATTAGGAATTTAGCCCGAACGCAATACAATCCATTAATATATATTACATATATTGATGAATGAAAGTAATATGCAATAAAATCTATTCGACTCCTATTCCAAGAGAGCTTTGTCTTAACTCCTTAATTGTTTTGTATTTTTTGACGTTACGATATTTTTCCGAATATTTATAAATCATATACAAACTGTTTTTCAAAATTTTTATTTTAAATTTTTTCACCGGATCAGTTTTTTTTGTAATATTAATTTTAGACACTTAAAGCTTTTACTAGTGCTCACATATAACAGTAGGTGTTAAGCACCTGTTTTGGTGATCATCTAAATTATTATTCTCTTCTTCGTAGTTATACTTTGTATTTAATTTTTAAAAATACAAAGCAATGGTATTAAATATAAGCACTTATATGTTTGACAAATACCAGAAAGACAAGTTAGGGGTATTCATGATCTTTAGTTTAACAAAACTATATACTAAACATCTTAAAAAAAAGTTATGTTAAATGGAGAAATATTTCCTTCATTTAACATGTTAAGACGACATGAAATATAACATGGTGGAAGGGAGAATCTGTTAAATGGAGAATGACACGCAACAGACCAGCTGAGCTCGTCATCATTTTGTTTGTTGTGTTAGGTTACTTGCTCGTAGTTTGGGTTTTGATTGTGTTAGTATTGTTTTGGATGTTTTAAAAACGAATAAAACAATGGATGTCAATTAGCTCTTGATTCTGTTCCTCACAAGTCAGTAGATCAACTAGGCACTCAGTAACCAAACTTTCACACATCTTTTACTTTTCACTCACTTCAGGCATATTGTAATAAATTACTTTAATCAAAACTTGGAAGTAAAAAATAACATAAAGTTTTGGAAGGAAGAGTTACGAAACAAGTTGCTCAAAAATCAGCTAGGAGCTCTTAAGCATTTCACATTTAACATGACTTTAAATAGGAATGCTCACAATCCTATACTTATAACATTTAACATGGTAAAACATTTTACATTTAACTCAACATCATGAAAACCACTTACTTTGAGAGATTACTCTTTATAGTTATGTTAAACGTTCATAAGATATTTAAAAGCATAAATCCAACTTTCAAAACAGCTATGTTAAAATTGTGCAAGAATGTTTATGCAGTATCTTCTCTATACTTTAACCACATGTTTAGCTAACGCGAGTCAAACCTTTGACTTTTAGACGAGTTTAGATACAGCAACATAACTTGACTTGTGAACTTTTGGTATCGGTGATAGGTCAAGCAATGCAACACAATATGCTCGTCCTGAAGAGTTATATAACGATCACAATAATGATCTTATCATCTTAAATCATGGTGCTCGTGGAAAATCCGTAAATTGAAGCTAGAGTTAATTATCAAACACTAATGATTTCGGAGGTTGAATTACAGAAAGAAAGATGTATCAAATTATTTAACTTGGTAATTTTTCTTCGGTATACATTCATAAAAATAAAACAATACATTTTATATAAAAAGTACAAAGAATAACTTTGTAAAAGATTTTTTATATTAATGATTTCTTTCTTTATTTTTATTTTCTGTTTGATTTTTTTTTGTTATTTACTTTATTTCATTAATTTTTTTAATAGTTTATTTATGTCTAAATATGATATCAAAATATATGTAAACTAATATATTTCTTACGAATCGCTGCGCTCTCGAGAGCAAGGAACATTTACGGAAAACCAATTAAAAGCTTTCTCACAGGGTTACTGTGTGATAGAAGGAAAGAAAGAAAGAAAAAATACCACAGGCAGACAAAATAAATAACCTCAAAATAACTTTTGATTGAAAAATGATCTGGGACAACTCACATGAAAATAAGTTAGACTTAATATCACAAGCGTAAAAAGATATAGCCACTATTCAGACGATAATTCAAATTGAAACTTGTTACTAATATTTACTTATCCAATTACTTTATTCGTACTTTTTTATATTGTCGCTAAAGAAAAATAAAAAGCGATGTACGAATATTTCACAACTTTTAAGTCAGGAAAAAGCTGGGATCATTCTATATACGTTGGATTGGAAAACATTCGAAAAACAGGAGCTTTGCCAGATATAATTTTTATTTTTAACTCCTTTACTTTACAAAACCTCTTCGTAAACAATGCTAGAAATGAAAATGTGATTATCGTTTACTTTCTGACGTTATGTTTCTTTTAACATAAACAATCTAAAAATATACGATGATGGCCATTATTATACAGGCATTGGGAAACCAAAATAAAAAAAATAAGTAAAAAATGTGAATTCGACCACAGTTTTTAGGAGATAATACTCATTATATATTACATCTATAAATAATTGACTGTATAAAAAAAATAAAAAAATAAAATAAAAAAATAAAAAAAAAAAAATAAAAAAATAAAAAAAAAATAAAAAAAATAAATAAATATGAAGATCATGGCCAGGTTCCAGTCAAAAAGAACAAAAATAGTTGAAAACTATTTATTTTCTAACGTTTTCCCCACTTTATAGATCTTCATCAGGGCTAAAACGATGCAAAAACAACTAAGAACATTTTAAAGTATAATGATTGGAGAAGTTTGTCGGGGGGTGCGGTCAGCAAAGAACAACATAAATAAACAAAACCATATTTATTTATTTTATCCCTAATGGCATCATCTTCATATTTGAATTTATATAGTCAATTATTTATAGATGTAATATATAATGAATATTATCTCCTAAAAACTGTGGTCGATTCCACATTTTTTACTTATTTTTTTTATTTTGGTTTCCCAATGCCTGTATAATAATGGCCATCATCGTATATTTTATATCGTATATTTTTAGATTGTTTATGTTAAAAGACACATAACGTCAGAAAGTAAACGCTAATCACATTTTCATTTCTAACATTGTTTTCGAAGAGGTTTTGTAAAGTAAAGGAGTTAAAAATAAAAATTATATCTGGCAAAGCTCCTGCTTTTCGAATGTTTTGCAATGCAATATATACAGAATGATCCCAGCTTTTTCCTGACTTAAAAGTTGTGAAATATTCGTGGCCAGGTTGCAGTCAAAAAGAACAAAAATAGTTGAAAACTATTTATTCTCTAACGTTTTGCCCACTTTATAGATCTTCATCAGGGCTAAAACGATGCAAAAACAACTAAGAACATTTTAAAATATAATGATTGGAGAAGTTTGTCGGGGGGTGCGGGGGGTGGCCATTAGGCATAAAATAAATAAATATGGTTTTGTTTATTTATGTTGTTCTTTGCTGACCTCACACCCCGACAAACTTCTCCAATCATTAATCTACGGTCAACTATCTACACCTCATTTTAAAATATAAGATAATTAGATACAAAAAGATAAATTAAGGTGGGATTCAAATTATATGCAAATAAAAAAAAGTGGGAATAAAATAGTATTAAAATAATAAACAATGATAAGAATAAAAAACATACGTAAACTATAGGGTTAAAAATGTACAGAAGACCCAATAAAACCAAAAAAAGAAAAGTAGATATGAGAAAACAAAATTTAACACACTAAAAGATGGAAAATAAATAAGTAAGTTAAGATTAAACAAAGTTTAAATAAAGTAAAATTTTATTTAATCTCAACTTATTTCTTTATTTTGTATTCTTGTCATTGTTTTTTTTTTTTTATATTAATACCATTTTATTTCTTCTTTTATTTTATTTTTATAGAATTTTTTTTCACTTATTTTTACAACATTTTAGCCCCACCTTAATTTATCTTTTTGTAACTTATTATCTTACTATTTTAAAGTGTTGTTAGTAGTTTTTGTATAGCTTTAGCCCTGATGAAGCTCTACAAAGTGTGGCGAAACGTCGGAAAATAAAATAGTTTTTAACTATTTTATTTTTTGTCGACTGCAACCCTGACCATCTTCATCATATTTTTATTAGTTATAGTGTCTTGAATTTCTTTTGTTTTCACCCTAAGGTCATAATAAAAACATCAGAGTATTTCATTAGTATATTTATACGTTTCGGAGACACTACCTTTATTCTCAGAAACCAATTTATAACAGTATTTATGGGTGATTAAAAAAATTATGCTGAAATGAATCGATGAAAGTTTGCTGGATGACTGAATAAAAGACAAGTCATAGACCGAAATTTTATTAGTGTATATTAGCGTAGTATTCCGACTGGAAACAATAAGGGACTTACAGACAAAAACGAAAAATTAATGTTACCATAGAAGGCCAAAATATGAAACCAATTTATTTTAATTTTTTCTCTCTCTCTCTCTCTCTTTTTTATTTTAATTAAAATTTTTTCAAAATATTATATTTTTCTTGCATCTTCATAGATGGATGAGGTTCAGTGAATGAAATCTCTAATTGGCTTCAATTTTTTAACAAAAGTTGAACGCAAAAAATGTTTATTTACCTCCATTAGTGATGATGCTTCAAAATGATGACACATTCATTACTTTTGATAAAGTATTAACGGAGAAAAGGCATAGGGACAAATGAACTCAATTGAGAAAGAATATATGTGGATTACACGTAAGCAACAACTTTTCATACAGACTTACGTATGCTAATAGAAAATACAAAATAAAAAAAACTCTCCCGTAATTGCATAATGACCACGCAACGAGGTGTCCATGTCATACATTCGTATAAATGATATGTGCAGGTAGAACCGTGACGAATTTTCATCGTGCATGAATAACAAAAAAATTGTTTGTTTTTTTAATTCTAGAAGAAAAAATCAAAACAAGTGATATGAAAGATCATACGATTATTGTAACCGGGAAGGATTTATTAATATTCAACATCCTAACTATCATAATAACTACTTACACAATTATATTAATTGTTTTTTAGATATCCTCCAACACAACCCATGATAAAGCAGACCAATAATAAATGAGTTGAATTCAGAAATCAAGGGTAATCTCCACAATTTTTATTCACCAAATCAAGGAAAGATCTAATTAAACTTTTAATTATAATTATATATGCGTAAGTTGATTATATCTTCCAACAGCTAGTAAATTGAACAATATCCAAAAAGTAACTTGAATTGGCTGAAACCTTACAAATAAATTCTAACAAACTATTTAAAAATAATATCAAACTCCATTATTTATCTGATATCAGCAACTTTAAAATAAAACAAAAACAAAAAATCTGTGTAATGAAAAAGTACCATAAACCACAATTAATTCGACATACCAAATATTTAAAAAATAATAACAAACCTAATGTTATTACTGAATTATAATATATTATTAT
>NW_027107632.1:140705-142357 GCF_000696795.3 Halyomorpha halys | reverse complement strand
GTGTGCCTGTAGTGTTTGTGATGCATTAGTTGGGTCGTTGTTTACAGAAAGTATACATGTGTCATCACCGTATGTTGTTAGGACTGTGTTAGGGTGGGTTGGGATGTCAGCTGTATAAACCGTATAAAGAATGGAACCTAAGATACCTTGAGGAACACCGGCGGACTGAGAAAAGAGAGATGAGTAGGCTAGATTATGATTTACTTTAAAGGTTCTATAAGGATTATAAGGAAATATGTTGGAGGTAGGAATTGACGAAGTTTATAGAGCAGACCTGGATGCCAGACTCGATCAAAAGCTTGTTCAACATCGAGGAAGACTCCCGTGCAGTACATTCTGCGCTCCAATGTGGAGATATGACATCAACCACTCGATGACTCTGTTCTATGGTAGAATGGGATGTCTATGGGGAAATCCAAACTGGTGGTCAGGAATATCAAGGATTGGATAGAGGCGTTTTAATAAGAATTTTTCTAGGATTTTGCCCTAAATGGGCAAATACAAAATATAAATTAAATAATTATATTACATCAGGTATAAATATAAATAAGTTTTGCCAAGAAGTAATTGCAAATTTATTTCTTCTAATGCAAAAATACAAAAGACGATGGTAAAAAGTTTATCACTCCCTGGGAGCAAGTGGACAATTTTTTAGTTTGTAGTCAATAACTCCTAAATAAAATATTGTATTGAGCCAATAAAGAGTATTTAGACCAATTTAGAGTATAACAAGTATTTATATGGAACTATATGTCATCTTAGATTTTAAATTAAACCTATTTTTGTCGAGTGTCTGAGGAAGTGCAGTGCATTTAGGTTTTTATCTAGACACCCATTAACAATGAGTGGATTTACATTTTTTATTTTTTAATGAATTAAGTCTAGAAGTAAAAATATTTTTTATTTTTGTTTCTGTTCACTTGCTTCTTAAAACAAAATTATTTAAAACAATAATTTAATTTTACTTTTAGGTACGGCCAAATTTTAAGCTATTTTTACTGGAGACAAAAATGCTTTATTTAATAACAAGTACTTATACTAAGTACACAACATACTAATCAGTCCTACTATAAAATATCAATACTAACATTATTAATTATTAAAAGTTATGTAAAATATAAAATTGAACAAAAAAAAAAATGGAACTAATGGTTCAATTGATATTCATACTCGTACATCCAATTTTCAAGAATCATGTTAAACGTTTTGTAATTTCTCACTGTTTTGAGTCCAGCCGGAATGGTCCCTCTCCATTCTCTGATAGCCCCCAGTTATTATACCACCAGTGTATACCCGCCTTCAGCGGACATTATAATTAGTCTTATAATGTACAAAGATGTACTTTGTATTTTGTATATATATATTGCCGTGTACGGGGCTCGGGGTTTCTAAGCCCGATTTGGGGTTCCCCGTACAGGTATTATATTGAAATGTAATCATATATTAATGTAATATATGTATCTGTATTTATATTATATATTTATATTATTTATTTATATTATGTATTTATATCGGTTCCTGATGGGAACTGACTGAAAAGGGATGCGCTATATTTAATTCAATGACTAGCACCATCTGGCTGAACCCCTTCGCCGTGGTATGCTAGATATGAATATCATAATTAATGATTGGAGTTCCTTTCCAACGGTATC
>NW_027107632.1:65077-136635 GCF_000696795.3 Halyomorpha halys | reverse complement strand
TTAGATCTGTTGCCGACGGGGTTTTTGCCTAGGTCCGGTGGTATAATTGATATGCCGACAAAGGAAATTATTTTAAGTTAAAAAACCCCAGCTGGTACCTCTCATACATATCAATATATATATATATAGATGTACTATATATTATTGTATTTTTGCATTTAAATGAAAAAGAGGTTTTGAAAATAAAAAAAACTGTTTTGAGTGTGTCATTTATAATACCTGTTTTTGTAAGATTCTCCTTCTTCTTTTCGAGCGCCACAAATCACTTGACGAGTCATACTTCAGCTCCTTGAACCGCTCAGTTTTTTCGCGTCGGTAGCCCCACAACCACACTGAAGCTTTAGATGCACCTCGAAATTTTCAAAGGAATCTGATCCTGGCCATTTTGACATGCCAGCCAAGCGCAGTCGTGCTAGCTTGATGAATGAAACTGAAGTAATTGGTCTCTTTATAAATGACGCTTAGTTCATCATTAGTTCGTCTTCCCCAGGAGAGCCCTGTTCACAAACCCGCAGTCATGCATATCTTTTGAACCTACCAAGGCCATGATTCTGAGGCTTATTTAGGGACAGGTCTAATGAGTGTCTTGTAGGTGTTTGTTTTTGAGACTTCGAATAGAATCCTTTTGCTTTGATGCTTATAGAATACGAGATAGGTTCGCGTTCTAAAAGTATCACACAAAAAAGATTCGTCTCTCACATTCTTCTTGCGTGTTCTTTTTACTGTATGGGGCTGAAGGAATGCTTTTTACTGAAGGAAATATATTTAAAAAATTAATTATTTGTCAATTTAGATGCTACATTTTGTTGTGGATTATGACTATTTTGAATCGACATTTCATTAAACATGTACCCTATTCAGACCTTTTTTGTTTGAATAATTTGCCTTTATTTCATCAATCTGAGTTCACGAGTTCTGAATAAATTAAGTTAATGTAAACTTCTCAAAACAAGCTTCAATGCAAGAAACTGTATATCATTAAACATTGGAAAATGTTATATCAAACTTGCTGTTCCAATTCTTTTCCTTTCCAATTTACATATGCATTTGGGAGCAGTAGAGGATTCCAAGTGTACTGCTAATTTACCTTTAAACATAGCGTTTTTAATTTATAATTTTATTTACGTTTTCAAGGGCATTAACCTCTCTATTGTTTATGTAAACATAGGTAGAATTTATAGGCCATATATGTTTACATTGAAAGTTGAAATGTATATCAATGTATGTACTTGCATAAAAGTGGAGGTATGTATTTATACTTTTGAGACCATGTGGGTAATCAATTTATCTATTTTAATTTAATGAGTTTGCTCCTAGTCGCAGGGACGCCATTTCGGAGGGGCTCATCCCACCAATATTTTGAAAACCCGAAAAGTTGGAAAATAGTAGATTTTAGAACCTACTTCAAACCGCAAAAATCGTGGTAAAACATTATTCAAAGCTGTTACTATTCTCAAAAGTGCTTACAAACGCTATTTAGAGAGTCAGTTTACCAAAAATGATAAAGGGTAAATTTCAGAAAATACTTTCCAGAGATCCAGTAAATTCGAAAATAGATCCCTCTTCCATACCTTGCTACCTAAATATTATCACAAATAACTAATATTGAAAAAAAAAAAAAAGGAACAATTTGTTCCCTGCTTAACCTATTTAATGAATATAAACCATGGTAATATAATTTATGTTTTGGGTTATGGATATATATATTACATATTAAACAATTAATAACGTGATTCAGAGTGAGAGGTAAGAGTTCGCCCCTCATTGACGTACTTAACACTTGTAAGGATGACACTAAGAAAATTGATGAACTGTATAATATTTGTAAATTTTAATTTAATATTGTATAATATATATATTGTATTATAATATTATAATAATATTAATTTAATACTGTAAAGTATAATATTTAATATTGTAAATGTAATATTGGCAAATATCCTCCATTAAATTTCACATGTGTAACACAATGCTTCCTAGTATACGGTAATAACGGTGCGGCTTTAAGAAATATCAAATAGGTTTTACTGATTAATTATAGGACTTGTTAAAAGGTTGATTTCTTTTTAAAAAAAGTTGGAGTTTTAATTGATTAAAAAATACTACAACCTACATCAAACCTGAAATAAGAGTCCAGGAAGCAGTTTTTTTTTTTCTAAATTCCACTTGATTCACGTTTTTTGTTACGTTATGATTTATCGACTAATAGTGAAATATTAGCCATATTTCTAACTGAACTAAAGAAGTCAGTTACTCAACTTATGAAATATAAAAATTTTAAAAATACCTTAAAATTTTATAATTACCTCTCCTAATTTTTTTAGCCAAAACATATCTGTGCGATTTGAATACGATCTACATCTCTGAACAGTAAATATTTCTTTCGCCTGTTGAGGCTAAAAAATTAAGGCAAACTCGCAAGCATACGACGGTTATCCAACAAGTGAGCGCTTATCCTATCTAGAACATGACCCCGGACGGAAACTAGGAAGGGCGGTCTAGACCACCGCTGTGGGGATGTTAGCCGGCACATCCTCCAGGGGGATTACGTTATCTCGCTAAGAGCTGAAAGGCCGAGTGCTGTTGAATAAGATCGAAAGTGAACCAGCTTCTCACTGCTCCTGGTCAGTACCGGGCTTTTACTTTATCGATACTGCACAACATGTAAAGGCTATAGGAGAGGCCCCCTATCATGGTCAATATCGTGGGTATCATACTAATGATACCCTAATCATAGAAAAGTACCGATATTACAGTTCATATCTTTCAAGGAAATGTATGATTTTTATGTTAAGACCATTGTTTGTTTTGAATCAAACATTTATTATGAAGTACAAAAAAAAAAAAAAAAAAAAAAAAAAAAATGTATATTTCTAGGTTAAAAATTCGTTGTTTTTGAATAAAATCTGAGGGACGAGTCCTGACGAATAAACGTCTTTTCACTAATTCCAAATTTGGTCCGAAATGAGCTCTCTATCTTCTGAAATCTTTGCATTACAATCAATATTTATTACGAAGCTCTAATAAAATAATAGGTTATCTATATTCCACAAAAAATCATGGGGCTACAAGTAACGTGGGGCAACAATTTTTTTTTTAGGAAAAAAGAAATCATTTTTTTTTTTTTATATATATGTATATATAGTTGACCGTAAAAATTGATATATAGGAAGATGGTCAGGGTTGCGGTCAAAGGAGAAACAAAAATAGTTTACATTTAAATAGTTATAAACTATTTTTGTTTCTCCTTTGACCGCAATCCTGACCATCTTCCTATATATATATATTTTTTTAATCTTGTCTTGAAACTCTTAAATACCATTTTTCAATTAAATTAAATATTAAAAAGTTTTGAGGTTGATTTATTTGGAAAAAAAAATTGTTTCTACCAGTGTCTATTGAATTCTTTGTAACTCCTATGCATTTTAACCAAATCCTGTGTTACTACAACTGTTGGAAAGCTGAATGCCTGTTATTTTAACCCCTAACTACCACAATTTAGGCTTAATGCCTTTCGAAGGTCGAAATAGGTATTTGAACTAAAGACAATTTTTTCAAAGTTATTATTTTATATTTCTGGTACTAATTTATTTAATTAGGTCAGTTTGATGTAGTTACTCCACTCCTAAGCTTCGTGTATATTAGTTGAGTCGTGTTGGAGTTTACAATAAAGTTACAACACTTTATTGTTTGAAAGCAGCTGTTATTTGAACCTTGACAAGATTCCATAAAAATAATAAAGAAAGAAAAAATAATTTAAATCTGACTATTTTTAGCAAAGATATGTCATATTAAACATCTCACTCACATTAATTAAAGTTTTGTTGTAGAGGTGAGGAGGTTCTCTTAGAATATTGTTAACTTGAGGACTATATACACCTTAACATGCTAAATACAGATTTGAAACATAGTTAATGGCATGATAGAATACATCCTTACATCCTTATAATATTATATTGTGTATTCACCAGGACTCGATGGAAACAGGCCAAACACACCAGATATTTAATTTTTGTTATTTACTGGTATAATATAATTTGATGTAATTAATTCAAACAATAACACATTTTGTAATAATCTGCAAGGCTTGCTTTTAATAAACAAAATTTGAAACACCAATTGAAAAAAAAAATGTAGTATATAATTTCAACATTTTTGTTTTATCGACAAACATTTCAAGTTTTTTTTTTAATCTGTGTGTATAGGAAGGTTATAAATGAATTTATTTATTTTTTTTGTATATAGTAAAAAAAAATAATAGCAGATTGCATTGAATGAGTTTATATGTATTAAAATTACAAAAACCAAAGGATGGTTCCTATAAAGTAGGCTAACAAATATTATTAAGCCAGATTCGTTTTCAGCGTCCTTCGAAACTCTAATTAATTCTGCTTTTTAAAAAAATAAATAAAAGGCTCATATAAAATGAAAATTTTGAACAAACACTAATTTATTTGTTTGTTATTATGGAAATTATAAATCCAAGAGCATTGCAATTTAGGCAACTAAATCATAAAAATAATAGTGAGTATATCGATAATTATTGTCTGTCTACAACCTTAGTGAAATTATTTATTTAGTTATTTAGAAGTGGAAAAGATGAGAGATAGATCAAATTATTGCTATCTAATCAATGGACAAATAAGATGCTACTTTCTGATTCCAATCTGAGGTTGGATGGTCAATTAAAAAATAATGTTTCAATGTTTTATACTTTCACGTTATCTACTTTCATACAATTAAAGTCCATGGAAACGGTAACTTTAATGTAATAATTTTTACAGCAGTTAATAAAATATCAGGATACAAATTTACGGTAATGTAAATTGATAACCATTTTTTATTTTCATCAGTTTATCTTATAAATGTGAAAATAAAGAATAAGAATTAAATGAGATAACAAGTAAATACTTCTTTATTTTTAAAAGATACCGTTAGACTAGCATTTTTAATTATTACGAATATTCGTCAATGAATTCAACAAATGAAACTGGAAAAATAAATTGAAGAAATAGCGATTTAACTGTTCAAGTAAAAAAAAATTAATATATTACCTCCCTCCCAGTCTTCCTCCTTCCAAAATAAATAATGGATTTTAACAGCCCCAGAATATTCCTTTAACATCCCGAACCACCTTCTCCTAATTGTAATTTATATTTTAAAAAAGTAATTATAACTGCCTTATTAGGAGTATATATTAACAATTAATGAGTACTCATTTCTTGGACGATGGTTGTTATGGTATCATGGCCAGCTTACACTATTAGATATAGAAAAGGACAAACTAAAACATACATTAGTAATTCTTTAAGCATTATACAAAATTTACTTATTGGTAACAATAACACCAAACATAACAGCTAATGTAAATCAAAATTCAACTATCATGAGGAATAAGTGGCTAACAGGATTAGGTAAAAATTATTTTATTTTTTAAATCTTCTTATTAAGTATCTAATTATTAATAATCTATTTATTAACATTCATCAATAGTGTTTTATTATAATATAGAACAAAATAATACCTACTCATGGTCACAGTAGGAATGTTATATTATACATGATACCCATCTGTATCTACAAGATATAGATAACTAAAAAGAAAGTCAATTAAGACCCCTCCTTTTTGACACAGTTGCATATTATTTCCTCAACATTATACTTTCCATTCAGATATTGTGCAACTCGCTAAAGCTTCTGTTTCCTTGCCACTTGACCCGTCAAAGAGAAGTGCCGTACCATATCTCTTCGCCGCTGACCAGTGTGTGAGGTGTGACATTACAGGAAGACCATACTCAGCCTCTTGCGTAACCCTGGACCAGATTGATGTCGGCTCGGAAGTGGTTCCGCGATTGTAATGAGGACTGTTCAGGGCGGGGCAGTCTATAATCATCTGTTTCCCAACTGTCTAAAATGACCCCTCATTGTTATAACCAAATGATGAATGCTATTTGCGGTCAATAAGCAGACAATCTCATTTTTTTATTAGCTATAATAGTAGCGAATTTTCGGAAGTAATTTCCATAAACGGTTTGTTTATACAACATTTTTGTTTTCGATTTGGAATATACCTACAATTACACATCTGTAGTAAGAAGCAGCCATGAGTACCATATGACGAGTGACACTTTTACACTATTGACCACTGGGCCTGGGCTCCACCACAGGTGTAACTCGATGGGGGAGTAAGATCTGATGAATTTGTCTCAGGAAGAGGACTATGGCCCCTAGATGCATTGGCCTGCCTCCTCTTTGATATAGGTCTTAAAAAGGCCATTAGAGAATCTGGAATTCAAATGGGCGGAACAATATTCAGCAGAACAATACAGCTTCTTGCTAACGGTGATGACATTGACATTGCTGGACGCTCTTTCCAAGCTGTTTGTGGTGGATTTATGAAATTGGCCGAAGCAGCAAGAAAAATGGGGCTTGAAGTGAATGCAGAAAAGACATGGTCACAGAGGAAATCCCCAGGACCAGTGAAGAAATCAGGAGGGGAGAATATGCTTTTGGAAAAGTCCTCAAGTTTGTGTATCTTGAATCGCTCATAACCCAAGACAATATTGTGGAGTCCGAAATTAAACGAAGAGTCCTATGTGCTAACCGCTGTTATTATAGCCTCAGTCCCTATTTTAGGAACCGTATCTTGTCTAAGGACACCAATATTTACTTATTAAAACAATTATTCGGCCACTTCTTCTGTATGGCTCGGAAACGTGGACTTTCTTCATGGCTGGGGAGCACAACTTAATAGGAAGATTCTCCGTAAAATATTTGGAGCTATCAAGGTTGACCAGATATGGAGACGTCGAACAAAACAGGAGCTCAAAGTTTTATATAAGGAACCAGATGTTGTCCAGTTTGTGAGGCTCAGTAGATTGAGGTGGGCAGGGCATGTTGCTCGGATGGCTGAGAGTGATCTGCCAAGGAAAATAGTGACAGAGGTACATGGAGCAAGACCACGCCTTCGATGGAGTGGTGATGCCAGGACCATGATGGGAGTGAGGAACAGGACGGCGGCCGCACAAGATCGTAATGATTGGTGATAAGAGGCCAGGACTCGACATCGAGTTGTGGAGCCGAATTAATAATAATAATAATAGGGAATTTTTGGAAGTAATCTCCATAAACGTTTTGATTATACAACATTTTTGTTTTCTATTTGGAATGCACCTAAAATTACACGTCTGTAGTAAGAAGCAGCCATGAGTACCAATATGACGAGTGACATCTTGATTGATAAATATAACGAATCAAGATTGAGCCGAAGAACATGATTGCTTCAAAGCAGACTGAGAAACTTATCACTTATATCAATAGAAAGTGATGCACTTATAGAAATTAATGATTTTAGTTAATATATTATTTATTTCTAATCTGTTGATAATTTTACTGTAGTAATTTTGATTAAATCTCCAACCTGGAAGGGTCCGTATCTTGCAGTGCCATGGGATCTTCACTTGGTTAAAGATGCCCCTAAATTTGATCAAATTGTGAATGACTAAAAAATGTTGACGTTCCTTAAAGGAGAACGATAGTCACGTTTATTATATTGCTTTTTGGGACTAAATTGCACGACAAATTGGTGGCAACACTTCCAACCTCTTCGATTTTCTTAAGGAAAAAATAGTGCGATTCCTAATCAAAAAGTTATAATCTAAATGGATGATTAGTCTGAACATTGAAATAGGTACTTCAAAAGTTTTTACTCTCAGATGCCCACTGGACCCACCGGAACTAATCATCGAAGGCATAAATGTGAAACGGAATCCTGCCAGTGAAACAGTAAGATTTATGGGAATTCACTTCGATAACCGTCTTACCTGGAATCATCAAATCGGCATCAAACTAACTCAAACCTATATAAGGTTAGCAATGCTATATATTGTTTTAAATAGAAAATTCAAATCAAAACACTGATTAACCTACCTCAACAGGTGTGATAGTGTGATTAAGTTGCTAGATCATTGAGAATTACTGTAATGGCTAAAACGTAGGAGTTTAAATATAATAAAAAAGTTTTGAGACTATATGGATATTTTTGTTAGAACTATTATGTTGAAATTAATTTTGAAAGCTCTTGGTAAACAGCTAAACTGGAACACTGGTTTAAACTGTGTTCATAATTTCAGTGATTTCACCGTGCCACCGAACATTGATTCGTTAAATTCAGATGGTGTAATGTTTCAAGAGTATATTATGCAAAGGTTTATGACAAAGGTTATGTTTTCATCTCCGATATATAGTTATTACTAAAAACATTTTCTACATCCATAATCCATTTGCACCACTCTTCCTTCATTACTCGTATAAAGCAATGATTGTATAGTAGACTAAATGGCATTATGTAGGGCGCACTGTAGTGCCACTGAGTTCATAATCAAGCACCTTCCTCTTCTGGCAGCTCAACGGGTGAGTTAGCAATTTTAACCATTCGCAATGATCGTCGAGCTTTCAGCAGCTAACGGAGTTCAAAGATCAAGTTTACAATTATTGAACTTGATCACGATCGTTAACCAACTTCCTCCTTTTAAATCCCATCTTCTAATTCTACTTCTCATGTACAAATGTTACATATATTCTACTTATAACTTTCTGTTTCAATGTTGAGACATAAAAAACTTTTATTTTTATTCATAAAGGAGACGCCCGCCATGAGGAGACGCACTAAAGGACGCAGCGGTCCCACTACAATGGGGTGTACACCAGGCGTGATAACAGCCGGAGACAGTTTTCTTTAAAAATGGAAGGAGCATTGTCGACCGTGAAATGTGAATTTCTGATCCAAAGTGAAATTTTTGAACCTGTGTACATAGCTACTTCGTTTTACCCACTTTGTGCATCAAATAACGAGAAACCTGAAAAAAAAAATGGTTACGCAATGGTTTATCATTTGAATTAATTATTAATTATATTAGTAAATAGCAAAAAATAAAATATTTTGAATGTCTACCACTCCTAATCGCTTTGGTTGGAAAGTATAATAAAAAAATTTGATTTCTGTATTTTTGCTAATATTGGTCCAATTAAGGTCTTTAATTATATTTCAAATGATTTTAAACAATTTCCGGTAGACTTACATTTTAGAGAAATTCTAAAAACTACTAGAAAAATGAACGGGTTTACACGGGAACCAACCTTTCCAAAGACCTTTAAAAACATCGATACAAAGTAATTTCCCGAATCTATATTGCTAGTACTGGACCATTAGGTTTCGATGATTTTATGGCATATGGAAGTTAAATTATTTTTTAATTTTTATTTTAGGATTCTACCTATCTTGAAACCCAAAACCTAAAATTTTAATTTTTGTTTTTAAGATTCTACCTATCTTGGAACTCAAAACCTAATTTTTTTTTTAGGATTCTACTTATCTAGAAACCTAAAACCTAAAATTTTAATTTTTTTTAGGATTCTACCTATCTTGGAACTGAACACCTAATTTTTTTTTTTAAAGGTTTCTACTTATCTTGAAACCTAAAACCTAAAATTTTAATTTTTTTTTTTTTAGGACCTACCTGCCTTGCAAAATGAAACCTAAAATTTTAATTTTTCTTAGGCAATTGCAATGTTCATTATTGATGCAGATCAATCAAAGAAGTCCAATACGCCGTATCGTTGTAATAACGATCCACCTTCATTGATTTTTTCTATTTTATAGGGAATTTAAAGAAGTAGTACATATATACTTTATCGTGAAAATGTACTTGTTCTTTAGAATTTTTAGTAATTTAGAAGATTTTAGTCATTTTTTTAAGGCAATTGCGTAGCGAATAGATGCCAGATTCTATCAACGGTAGATATATATATAATACGGTACACTAGCATGGAAGGTAAAAACTCTAAAAAGTCGTAAAATTAGAAGCAAAATCAGTCTTTTTCTTTAAGAAATAAATTTTTTTAAAGATTATGGGACAGTTATTCCAAAATAATGGAATTCTATTCGATCCATTATTGAATTTCTACTTGGTCACCGTTTTGAAACGAAATGTCTACTATAAGACATGTTAAGCTTTGAAGATCATATAACTCTAATGCTATGGTTCGGCGCAAAGTCATGTATGGTAGAAGCCGTACGAAATTTAATTTTCTGTATAGTCGTTTTCTTTCATTTATGAGAACAAGGTCATATTTTAATATTTTGAGTTTCTACAATAGATTTGTTGTTACTTAAGTCGTATTTATTTTGTATAATTCGAATTAATTTAAATGAATTGACTGTAACCCTATTACCACAATTATTCATTGCTCACAATATGACTATATATTATTTTATGTTTCAAAGCTTTCTCGTTCGAGTAAATTCCAAACAGAGAAACAAAGCTAAACGAACAAACGATACAGACTAATAGACATCTCACTTGCAAAAAAAAAAAAAATTGCCTGGTATCATAAGGAAATTATGCAGAACTTCCTCCAGACCGTCTTGGGTTTATTATTAAGATGGGTAAAATACTTAAGGTGGCGGTACAAACTGATTGTGATATTCATAATGAGATGGTGATGGTAGGTTAATATGTGAGGAAGATAAAAAAATTAATAACGAGTATAAATAAATAATTTTTTCTTTATTTGCTGACCGCACCCGACCATCTCTCCACAGATTGTGATATTCATTTAACTATAAATAATAAAAAAAAAACATCTTATCAAGAAGATATGTTAAATTACCCAATACCTGGTTAACTGAATTGAAATAATACAATATATACTAACCTAGAGCACAAAATTTTAAATAATACCTTTTTCTCTTTTATGCTGTTGTTATTTTTATAATTACATCGGGTTGATAACATGACGTGTAAACTAAGCTACAGTAGCTTAAATTGGCGTGATTCCTCCTAGAACGGAAACCTGTTTGGAATGCTTCCGTGGACATCCGAACAACTTTCGACTTCTCTGCAATTCCAGGCATCCGTCACAGGATCTCAATCGACCATTTAACATTTTCGACTTATTAATGGTATTAATGGCTCCGCTATTTATCTTCAACGGCCTAGTGACATAATCCAAGAGATTGTTTACAAAAGGTGGAGCAAAATTGATTTTCAGATAGATTTGTTATAGGTTTTACTTCGAATAAAAAAAATTAGTTTTTGATCCAACTTGTTATTTTTCCACCATCTTGAAAAAAAAAAAACGCTAAGAAAAATAACTTTTTTTCTTCATTGATTCGCTTCCAGTTCATTTTAGGCCGAACAGTTTTCTAACCAAAGTTAGAACGCGTTAAATTTACTGGACGTTTCATACATAAGATGTTGGAAAATAGCAACAATAACTACAGACATAAAGAGAATCCCACATGGACTTTGATAAAACTTTTTTAGGTAAACTAGGCCTCAAAATATAGTACTTTTGAAAATAATTATGGTTTTTACTCCCCAGGAGTTAAGAAAAAATGGCGTGAACAAAATATTTTATTTTATATCTCTGGTTCTGTTCAAGGTGCAAAATAGTTTTAGTAACAGAATGGTTCTTTGCAAAGCCGAGGGGGGGGGGGAAGAGGTGAAGAGTAGATAACTTTAAAATAGCAATTTTTTGGACGAAAACTTAAGTTTTATCTGAACTTAGCTCAGATTAGTTTATGCTGAAACTTTATGATTTATGATATAAATTAATTTTTTCCTTAGTTTTGTTTTCCATTGGCAGTATCCAGAGAAAGAATTTTATTAGATTTATAAATTTTCAGGCCAAACAACCTTTGGACTATCTGTAACTTCATTAAATTGGTCACCCCAGACTGCGGTGATTGAACAAGAGGTTCTCCGGGCCGGATGATCACTTTCAATATAAGTGGTTCTCGGTTTTTATTGAGTAAACACAGGCTACCATGTTGCCCTTGGGCAATGAGTGGCTAGTTTCTTCAACACAGCGTGGTTGGACCCAAGATGAGAGAACCGAAAATCACAAAAGATCTAATCTTCAAGGTCCACACAAAATCTCAATATCACACTAGTCAACCATCAAGTAAATTGTAATTTTATTTTACATAATCCCAGTTAAATCAATAATCAAAATTAATTTAACTAACCTAACTAATTCACATTGTAAGCACTTTTGGTCGAACTACATATTACCAATTGTCATAAAAATCATTCAAGAATAGAGATTTATCTCCTTATTTCATTATGATTAATTTATTTTTAAATCCCTTATAAACAGTATACGCAATTAAACCCGATAACCAGTCATATAATCATCACTGAATATTTTGGTTTGCCCCAAACTGTGGTGATTAAAACAATATGATTTTCAAAGTAGTATAATTTAGAACCCGAAGATACTTTTTCTGAGTGCCTTAGTTCATTAGGTTTTTCCACTAATCAGTCTGTGTTGTATTTCCAATTTAATTTTCTGCCTAAAGTCCTAAAAAATTGAGTGTTCCATGTTTTGTTTATATTAATCTAATCGTGGAATAAACCTTTACGAGAACAAATAGTAAGTAGTAGCAATTTTCAGGACAAAATTTTAATTTATTATTTAAAGCCCAGGGTTCTAGTTAGAGACCACGTCATTTGTAATGGTTTGGAGTTTTTCGAAGTGTTTGCTCCATCCAATTATTAATAAATCATCTGCTTTAATTTCTAAATTATTTGGGGGTTGGATCTTAAAAATAGTGAGGAATAATAAATTCGACAACGTAGGCGATATAGGTGAGCCATGAGGAGTCCCTATTGATTTTTCTTTCGAACAGATGTAGTTATTTGAATTTATATAAATTTCTTTATCTTCGAAGTAGCTTATTATTGAAGAATATATGTGCATTTATATGTTTTCAGATTTTAGGAAATGATGGACCACCAGCCACTATCGAATGCTCATTTTATGCCCATACTTAAGATCAAAGTATTTAAGTTAAAATTTTAATTATTCCCATGATATTAAAAAAATTATAAAAAACTTGCACGGTCCCTTGCTTCGGACGAAAACCGAATTAGTCACCATTTAAAAATGTAAGGCTTGTTGAGTAGCGTAATATTTCCTTGTTAATTAGCTTGAGTGTTACCTGTTAAGTGGTTATTACTAATAAATTTGTTTAAGTTGCCTTAAGTTTCGGGCTTACAGGCGGCAATTTAGTACTTGATGGTGTATAAAGACAGTGCATTTAGTACTTGAAAGCAATAAAATCCCTGGAACCAAGCTCAAAAACTTTCATAAAATTATATGTTTGATACGGGCTTCCGTATTTGTAATTGTTCAATAATTTTTTTTTCTAATTTACAGATAACGTCGTTTGGATTAAAGAAAGTAATGTACCAAGTGAAAAGGGAGATATGAACCATGTGAAACGATGAATTTGATAAAAATATGTAAAATAAAATAGGAGGTATGGATAAAATATGTATTTGTAAGAAAAGAATAATGGAATATACAAAATAAAATAGGTCCAAAATGTCCTGAAATGTTCCTAAGAAGCTTCAATATGAATATAGAAGTCGTGGAGAAAATCATATAAATCTTATTTCAAATCATCAGTCTCATTGTAGAAGTTGCAAGAAACGGACAGACGAATTATCAGAAACAAGATAACGTACCTACTTGCAGGGAAAAAACCTAGAATAATTAATATGACAACCCAGGAAAGAAGCTAAAAATATATGTAAATGTCTGTCTTGATTTCGAGAAATGGTGCTTATTGTATTTTAGAACTTTTTTTTATTTTTATTTATTTAATTATACGTATTTAATACTATAAGTAAATATGTGGAATGTTTCATTTACACTTTAAAATCTTGGGAAGCAACAACTTATTGGTGGTACTTCAAGTATTATTCTAAATTAGAAGGTCCCATGGTTATCTTCTTTTCAAACGCCTCGAAGGGTTATCATGCATTGTTAAGGATGAAAGATTAATAACTAATGGTTTTGGATGGGTAAGGAGTATGGAATACGATGTTAGGAATAGGATGTTAAGGTCTTTGTGGATGAGTTTATTTGTAACATAATAAGGAGCATCAAGGATTTTGGATTGGATGCGGGAGGAATTAGATGGTTTAGTGGAACCCCAGAGCTCAATTCCATATGTCCAAATTGGCCTGATTATCATAGTGTATAATAATTTTTGTAGTGAATGGGAAGTTTAGAGCGTTTGTCAAGTAGGTGATGTAGCAATCGGAATCTACGAGCAGTTACATGTCGTTTCAGTCTTGTATGTAAATTCCAAGTAAGTCTCCTGTCAAGACGGAGTCCTAAGTATCGAATCTGTTCAACAGGCGTTATTTTAGAACTTAAATGATTTTTTGTACTTATTTTGTAAATGAGTCTCCTAAATCTGACTCTAACCTGATTTTTTTTTACCATAGATTTTTCATTTGCTTATAATTCTTAATACAATTGAGTTCCTATATTATTTATTGGTAATTGTTTTATCAGACATTAATTATAGAGTAAGTCTCCTGTCAAGATGGAGTCCTAAGTATCAAATCTGTTCAACAGGCGTTAATTTAGAACTTAAATGATTTTTTTGTACTTATTTTGCAAATGAGTCTCCTAAATCCGACTCTATCCTGATTTTTTTTACCATAGATTTTTCATTTCCTTATAATTCTTAATACAATTGAGTTCCCATATTATTTATAGGTAATTGTTTAATCAGACATTAGTTATACACGCTAGTTTCGAGCAAACTTTTCAAAATTCCTTCACACTGGGCAAGTTCTCGAAAGATTATGTCCCACCGACTAAAATAGAAGTTGCCGGAAATATCGAATATGATTAATATTGAGATTCAAAAGGACAATAGAGATAACTATCGCTTCACTTTCACTCTCCATATTTCTCCAAGTGGCTCACTTATTCCATCAGCGTTCCCCATCAGTTATGGCGAGGACAGGAATTCGGGCACCATTGCTGCTAGTATACTAAGGAGGAGGCAATGACACACACTTTTGTTACAGACAATTATAACCAATGTACCTCTGACAGCTACATCCCGATAATGTGCTTCTAATTACGAAAGTAATATCGTTGCATAAAGTAGCGGCGGTTCAGTGGGATTAATGAGATCATAGAATTTGTAATCGAATTGCAGATGAGAGATGGTTTGGCTATAATTTTACTGCAGTTATATAATGTGTACATTACTGTCTTTTGACCTGTATGACTTAATGAGTGAAAGTTTAACTATTTATTAGTAAAAATCCATGGTATAAAACTATTAAAAAACAAACATTCATAAGATTGTTAAAATAATTATCTTTGTCATTATTAGATTTAAGTAGAGTTTACTGAATAACGTAACATCTCATATATATACTAATATACTATTGAATATTTTTATATATTTTTTTATATCTCCCTTCATTGTTTTGGCGTATGGTAAAAGTATTAGATATGTGACTAATTTCCAAATTATATTTTCATATTCCACCACATAATTAATGTAAAATAGGCAGAAAGCGATGAGCACTTGTTTGAAAATGAGTAGGAATACAAGACGTTACACCATCTTAATATAAGGAAAATATTTCCAATTTATGGGGGTAGTTTAATCTTTCACGAATTATCAATAAAGATTAACTCAGTGAACATACACATTATTTAACCAGATTAAAGCTAAATATCACATTTTTAAAAACTTTACATAATCGTAGAAGTATTAACTTTGTTCTAACGAACAGTTGACAGACAGCAAACTGTCGGACCTATGCACAGTACAGATAATGTTTTGCTACTAAGGAAAATGAAACTAGAAATACCATGTTTAAATTGTAATCTTCGGAAAATTCTATTGGTTACCCCGTTTCGTAGAACATTATGTTACGGTATATGTTTCCATTTAGGCAGAATGAGTTCACAAATATGAACTAACAACTCATACCATTACGAAGCAAAGGTAGTTCCGTTTAGGATAAACATTGAGTAAATATTATAAAATTATTCCAAAAATTAAATTTTTCTCTTTATTTAAAGGTGACAGTGACTGAAGACCTTGCAAAAGTTTTTATTTTATAATTCATTGTCAAAGAGTATTTGGTCTCAAAAAACAAGGGCTGATTTTAGTATTAAATTAATTGACAATAATAGCCTATATTTTGAAGAATAATTTTAATGTGTAGATTTTATAGAGAAATTCCAATAAAACTTATGTATAACCATGGGAGAGGACCCAAAATCTTAGAACCAGAGCCCGGCTTATGGATGTGTGGATCCTAAATTGACTAATTGAATAAGTGGTTAATTGAAACGCCAGCGCCCCACGTGACCAAGAAAACAAAGGCACTCACACTCGCTAGTAAGCCTTGGCCAGGGGCAGCCATTCATTTTTCTTAATCTCTATTCTACAAGAAAAATGAGTGAGTAGAGCACTCTGAAGTGCCTTCCGGAACAAAGTAGGAGGGAGGAAGTGTAGGAATGAAGAAAAGATAACCGTGCCATGGAGTAAATCCATCAGTATAATTCACACCATCTTCAGCAACATCATTAAATCCATAGACCAATTATTCAAAATTAACTAACACACCTAATCCTAAATATTTCGTTTTGGCTAACCCCTACTTCAACTGTGATTTATGCAATAGATTTTCGTTTCAGATAATTATGTTTTATTTATCATTATTTTATACATTCCACTACAATCAAACCAGCGATTCAGAAGTGAAGCGAGTGTTAGGAGAAAACTATATTAATTATTTTGCATAATTTTAGTTAGTGATTAACCACAGATTACAAAATCCATATCGCACTCATAAACCACAATAATGACCGCAAACGTAATATAGTAAACCGCTACGTTGATCCTATTTACATCAGCCTCATGTGTCAGTTAACAAAATTTATCATTACAAAAATAAATGAATAGGAAAAAATGTGGGCGAAGATTAAGATTAGTCTTCAAATCTTTATAGTTTTCTAACGTTTGATTATTTTTTTTTATTAAATTAAAATTGATAAATTGAGAAACGTACATATACCTTCAAACTAGAAGCAGATCGTTCATATTAATTATTTTTATAATCAGTGAATACATTTTACTGAAAAAAAGTGATTAAGACAAGAATCATGATAAAATATTTTAGTTGATGTTCCTCAATTAGTTTTCTTGAAACTTGCAATAATTTTTGTTTGCATCTTACATCGAATGATAATAATGTGAAATATTGTATATTCTATTACGTTGACCCTACTTCTGTATTAGATAGTCTGTATGTTTTTTAATCTAAAAAAAAAGAAAAAAACAACAAGCACGCAATTGAATTGTTTTAGTTCTGTAATTTTTGTTTCTTAATACCGTTACGGTGATTCTATAAAAAACTAGTCTTAAGAAATCCTGATAAAATACTTATTTTTTCTTTCTCGTGTAGCCAGCCATGTGGCGAAAATATAGACCTCTTCTTCTTTCACATGGCTGAAACGAAAGACACTTAAGAAATATGGAGTGGTTCAGGATATGATAACGGCTGTCTAAGAACGATCCGGAAGATGTAAATTATTAATTTAATAAAGATTAGTTGTTTTTTCAAGCAAATAATTGTAATAACTAATGAAGGACTGATATGATTATATATATTTTCCATAAAATTTTGGTTTCATTTACCTTTTACGTATTGAAATGTGACAACCTGACATTGCAAGGTACAACGCCATTGCAAGGGATACTGACCTACTTGTAATGGAGTATCACATACATACATAAATCACTGTACCCCATATGTCCCACATCTGTATAAAATATTTTAATAATGAGTTGTACTCCATTTGTACACAATATTTTAAATATAAGTCATCCAAAACGCTGATCTACCAATTGGACCGTTGGGAGAATAACAATATGCAAATCATATATTCAAATTCGTTTAAGAACAACTTACCCACTAGGACATTTGTTTTATGGAACCGGACCTTAAAGATTTTTTGATCTCAAAGTCTTATAACCACAAATTATTTCATTCTTTGTCCTTTTATTTATTACAAGCATTTCCAACTGTTCATATGCTTAGAAAGAAAGAAAATAGGTATTTATTTTTGTAAGGTAAAAATTAATTTCAAACCAAAATCATTACTTTATTTTAAAAGAACGGCCAAGAAGCGTTTTCCAATATATGTTCACTCAAGCTTGTAATCAATTTTTTTACATGTCGATTTTGACTTAAATTTTTATTTTTACTGAAACTCCAGCTTGAAATTTTCTATACATTTGTTTCTGCTATTGGTCATGCTGACCACTGTGGGTTGTCTTCATTAATTTCATCGTCGTGCATGAACAAATGGCAATGTGATCAAACTTTACAAGATTAACAGCAGGGTTTTTTCATCATGTCTAGAAAATATAGAGTCGTTTGATGCCAAGTTTAGTAGATTAAAAAAAAGTAATATAGGTCTACATAACTTCCTCGCAATATCTAATGAGTATTTCAATTTTTAACACATTTGATTCGTCTTTTGAGAATAAAATCTGTGGCATGAATTCTGTTTGAAAGAAGTGTGTCGAACGAACATGTTTGTTTAAGCATGAAGTATAGAATTTGTTAAAATAAAAACTGATCTATGTTCTCAGGAATAAACTTTTTTTTTTTTTTAAATTGTGACAATTTATATATGGGGTCATGGGCCGTGCTGTTATTGGTGTGCGAGTTAATGAACCGGTATTATAAATTTAAACAATTGCCCCTTGACCAACTATAGGTTCAGTCACTTTAGACGTATGGTTGCATGTGTTCACATTCCCTTACAATTTTATAGAAAAGGAACCCAATAAAAACGACTAGGTTCTAAGAAAACCCCTGAGACCCTTCTAACAGCCCTTTCAAACCCTTAGTATCCTATATCAATAGCAAGGGCTGACACTTAAGCAGGTACAAGGTGTCATCTCACAATGGACTTGTGCATCAGTCTAACTATTTTATGTTTAACATATGTAAGTCAGTTCCCACAAGTCCTTAGATCATGGTCTCTTACACCCAATTTCTTGGAAGCCTGGCCATCCTGCTTCCAGTCACGCCTTTTTCCCCCTCCCAGATATTTACTTCTAAATTTCATAGGCTCTCTAGGCCCCGCCTAATTTCCTAAATTATCTGATTAGTCCAAACCCCTTCTCTTATTTTCACTATTCTTCCTATCCCCTCTTCTCAAGTGTACATATATATTTCCTAGCACTAGATAGCTAAGTAAGAAGAGATACACTCTGTAATAGTGTGTACACTCTGTAAGTAACATGTAGTTCTTGTAAATATGTTAGAATAAAGACATTTTAGTCTTCACTGATTTTTATGTTATTTAATTTGCGGAAGAAAATGAGTATACGAATGCGCAAGCGAAAGCAGAGGACGGAATCTGACAAAATCGATATGGGACCATCTTGATACCAATCCGCAAAATCTATAAAAATGCTATCCATATCGGATTAACAGTTTATCCTTTATGTCTGAACACAAATTTGAATTCAAACAGACTTGGAAGCATATTTCATCCTTGATGCTGGAAACGTAAAATGCCTGAAAAAAACTTTTAATTCTAGGGACATATTATTCATATATTTATTTATTACTTGCATGATTACAAAGCATCGTCTACTACCTTCAGTACTGACGAAGAAAAATTTGTACATGTACTAAACTTTTGATTAAATGATTTATGTAAAGCTGCATAAAAAAAAGCATAATTGTTTCATTACACTATTCAAATGAGGTCATAGGTTCGATAAAACTCAGCAAAATTATTATGACTATTAGCTTGCTTTCCTTGTTTGGTTGTAGATAATGTTGTTAAGAATCGATCATATAACAAAGTTAATAGCTCAATGCCTGTAAAATCAGGAATGTTTACTAATTTTTGTCAATAAAATTATCTCATAGGTAGCCTAAATAGACAAGGCACCCATCAGAAAGCTTAAGCACCAACTGACAGCCATTATAATTGCCAACAGAACACATAATAAACCTGTCAGTGCCAACCTAAGGACTTGAATAACACACGGATCTTGTATATGATTTTTTTCCTCGTCATTATCGTCTTTGTAGTTCTTCCAATCCGTGAATAATGATGAAGGCCAGTTCGGTTTTTAGAAAAAAAGCTGGTGAAAGGGAAATCGACTTGGAGGCGCGTAGCTCTCCTTCATGTTTACCCACATCCACTCATACATATACATATATATATATATATTTATTATATATTTCAGTGTTCACTTCGATACATTATCGGATGATAACAAAGGTTATAACTCTTCTTTAATCATAAAGATGATAGGGTAGCATGGTAACCGATTTTGGGTAGGTTATACTTTGCGCGGGCACCCATAGCTTAAGCAAAAATAAATTGTTCTATATACACATTCAACATTGTAAATTCTTTGCCTTTCCCGTATATTACGAGCTATTTTTTTATTTTTCAGAATCCTCGTAAAGATATTTCGGAAAAAATTTTCAAGTCAGAAAAACATTATCTAAGAATTATATAAGATATAATTATAAAAGATAGTTTAAACGATATCTCACTAGATTGATACTTTCATTATTTGTTATATAATATTTTTTAGTTTGCTGTTTGCAATTTTTTGAGTATTTTAAAAATCGTATTGAATTACGACTTCAAATACCAAAGCAACGAAATTATATTTAAAGAAAGTACTCATCTTTTGAATTATAAAAGATAGTCTTCTTAGGTACACAATAATTCGACATATTAAATAGTCATCTTTATTTATATTGTAGCCTATATTTTAAGGAGTATTTTAAAACAGACTTGAGCATTCTATTATCTCTGAGACTCTAGATATTGTGTTTTTTGTAAAACAAAATAACCGTTCATAAATTTCTAAAAATCATATTTTTAGTTTTTTGGGAGATTAAGATAGGTTAATAAAATCATTTTTCGCTGCTTTTAGTCACACACAAGATTTATACTAAGTATCATAATGATATCTCTATAGTTTTGAAGACAAATATATTTTTTTTATTTAAGTGCAGGTTTAAGGGGTATAATTCAGCTTGTGAGATCAATGTGCAGGTGAAATTTATTTTCTGGTAAAAAAAATAAAAATAAATAAAAACACTCATCTTGTATATCGTATTAACATTATCATTTAGTTTAATTATATTATTTCAATTTCTTGAGACAAGGTAATTATTTATTAAATAAATCAAAACTTGTATCCTTTTTTGTCTCAAGACTTTTTATTTTTCACCAGTCCAACGTTTCGGCCATTTTAGCCATATTCAAGGACATCTTCAATTTTAATTTCTTCCTCACATTAATTTAGAGTTACTTTTGCAGGCTATTCTGCCCAGGTCATTCATTTATTATAAATTAAAAGCCTATTTTTTAATTTAAAATCATAAATATTTAATTCTTCTTATATAAGATTATCCACACAAATTCACTACCACATTATCATTTAGTTTATTAGCTTCCTAATTAATTTTCGAAATCTTTAATGGCCCCCTGCTTCTGTTATTAACATTGAAAAATTATTTACATAAATTTAATTAAATGCGATAATAATATTAACGTTTTTGAAATATTTTCCAAAGACTGAAAATTAATTTAATCTGAATGAAGACTCAAATCACTGGTTTACAAAATCACTTTAATTGTAAACTTTCACTAATAAAAAATACAATTTTCTAAAACTTTCAACTGTTTTGTTCGGTCCAGAGGAAACTATAAAAAGACAGTAAAACTTCGTTTTTAAGAGTCTTCAGTTAAATAGCTGTGCAATACTGTCTTAGCTTCAAGAATAGGTCATTAGTACGACAATAGGGAAACAAGTAATAGAAAAACATCAATTTGGTTTTTTTATTACTTATGTACTTTTTTTTTTTTTTCGAAAACTAGAAAGCCAAATTAATTGATTTTTTCTCTGTCTTGTTAGTACATCTATGTTATTATTTAAAGGTTTTTTGAAACTAGAGGATTAAATATTTTAAAAAAATATACAGTAGAAAAAAGAGTTTACTTTATTTGAAAATGTTTAAAATACTCCCTAATTAAGGAAGAATGAGACGGAAACAAGAGTATTATATTATCTTCTATGGTTTCTGAGGAAATATTGTTAAAACTATATTTTCTATACCCTCTCCTTTCACCTGTTGTAGGGAAGTGTAGTATTTGACATGTATTATTGAAAATCAAAATCCATCCTACCCTTTTACAAATAACAGAACTACCTTTTCTGACATTGCTAGACATTCAGAATAGGTAAAGAACTAATACTAATCCAACTTATTCCATGGAATTTTCAAAACTTTGAACTGAAAAAAGTTATTAAAATGGATTATGTATACAGTCCTAAAAATCAATTAAACTAAAACAAGCTCATGAATTTAAAATCAAAAATTTAATAAAATATTAGATAATAAATTAAAATGATGGACAAACTTCATTGAAAACAAATGGTAGCCGAAATAATTTTAGTGGACATACACAACCTTTTTTTTTCTTTTATTTTAACATCTTTATGATATATTTTAAAAGAAGTATTTGTGTGTGCCACATTGGTTCGATACTAACTCTAACACCATTGAAGAAATTTATCATGCGGTTCTGGAGGTTTATGCAGCTACCAGAGAGCTTGGATTACCATGAAGACATAATATCAACTTTAAAAATTCAGTGTTGGAAGATCAAGGAAATGTTTAGAATTACACCACCACGTGAGAGACTAGAGGGAAGCTGCTTACTCCTCAAGATCTTTTAGTGAGAACTTCACACCACACAGGCTAACAATTTTTTCTCACTAGAACTATCAATACTTCTTAAAGACGCTAAAACTTATATCTCAATCTTGTGCTCTATCCAACTTCGCGCATGAGGTTATAAAATATTCTACCAAACCATACAGTTATATACAATACTGAATTTGATGAGAAAGGAATCCATACTGACGAAAAAATTCAAAAGTTGAAGAAATTGTTACCTTGAAACCTCTCGAGTCAATAAATGATTTTCCATGAAAACATGTGAGGTGGATTTCATAGGTAAATCTGACCACAAATTTGAATACTTCTTTTTTTTTGCAAAAGTAATTACTTTGTCAGATGAAAGAGTAAAAATGTAACAAATTTAACCCATATTGGTTGTAAGTTACTTTTCACATGACAACAATACTTTGTCGTTACGGTCGTAGGTCACGTGGAAGGTGACATTCTTGCTTTCTGCGATTTTGCCTATGGATTAGGTAGTAATAGATTATTATTAGGATTTGTTTTTGGGGCTCGGGAAGGATTTATTTATGAGGCCAGAGATGGATTATTTTTTGAGACTTGGGGTGGTTTATTTTTGGGGCCCGGGGATGATAATTTTTTTTGGGGGGCAAATATATAAATATAATGTTTTCTAGCCTATAGCCATTGCATTGGGTAAGGTTGATAAGTTGCGACATTTCATTGTCTAGTGATACATATAACATTTAAACGTGACAGTTTCTTCACTGACATTGCATATTAGTTATGCATCCGTAACAGACCAATTGAAGTCTCCTGATAAATATCACTGCCTTTTCTAAATAAATATTTATTTGAATCTCATATATGTGTAAAATAAATAAAAACAAATAATATCTAGCAAAAATGTTATTCTTACAATAATGAATTTATTTTTCATACTTATCAGAACCAGTTACAACCTTGTAAGAATCAAGTATAAAAAGCTAGCGACCGATAAGGGTTAAATGCTTTCAAGAGCAAGACAATAGACATAATTGAGGAGGGGGGGAAGGAAGAAAGTGATAGATTTTAATGTTTTAAAATAAAATAAAAAATTGAATATTTGGTTACTATTGTAAGAGGAGATGCAAAATTAGATTCAGAATTAAATTTAAGAATTCGGAAAACGATGAGGCTGGGCAATTAAATAATTATGAGATGAACAAAATGATAATGTAAGCGATATGTTAATATCATCAATTTATATGTACACATATCAATGTTTAACCTCCCTGTGGTTGTTATTGAAAATTTTATTTCTAATAAAAAAAAAGATTAAAGATTTAGATGCCCTCAGTAATTCTTTAATTAGTAATTATCTTGGTTTTTATACGACTAATATTATAAACTACTTTAAAATGACAAATCATAAATTGAAGTTGACAATTTTCAAATTTACAGACTATATAATTTACCAAAACCTAATATTAAATTGTTCTTTTAAAACCACTGTTAAAATTAATGAAAAAAAAAACAAAAAAAAAATACGGTCATTAATTTTTTTTTATCCTTAAAACGGGTTGTAGAAACAAGTTTCTATCTGTAATCTAATTGACAACATGTAATAGCATATACATTGCAAAATGTGTTACGTGTTAATTATGGTTTGAATGCTATTTAATCATGAATATCAACATGGCAGCTCGTCGGCCACACGACCAATTAAACCGCACGCAAATCATTGGATAGTATGAATTTTACAAAATTACTGTTCAATCATTCATTAATTAAATATATAAATTTTTAAATATATCTGTATATTTATGTTAAATATATATACCAGGCATTCCCTCTTTGTCATTTTTATTATTAGGTACATATTGGAATAAGTTCAATACTCATCATATCTCTCATTTTTCAAGACTTTTGAGAATTTTGAAATGAAACTTGGTTACTGAGTTGGGCAAAAATTAATGCAACTAAAAACTTAAGCTCACTTAACAATTGAAACTACTATAGATTAATCATCATTTATTCATAGTTCATTACGAAGTGAAGATTGTATTCTTGGTAATTTTAGTTCTATAGTTATAGCTGTACAAATTTGTCCACGATGTAACCTCTACCAATTCTTTTCTAGAGTGTTCGTTCTGGAATTTTCATTGAAAAGAAGTATATTAATTCTCTTATTCTCATCGAAAATTTAGTTTTGAAACCAGTTCATACTCGTAATTTTTCCGATCAGAAGTGTTTTAAGACGTAAATAACCAAAAAACGCAATGTTTTACTGTTTTTGACGATTTAGATTACGTCAGCAATCAATATGATGATGACTGAGATGTTTAAATTATGATGACGAATTCTTACGTGACACTGAATTCTCAAAGGATTTAGTCTTTTACTTTTAACCAATTTTCCAAACCGTTTGTACGCAAATAATCGTCCTTAAAACATTATTTCCTGTTTTTGATGATTTACTCCTTCAGAGCGCATCAAACCGGAAAAATATATAAATATACATATATAAACCCCGTTTTTAAATTAGAATTTCTATGAGAATCCAACATAAAAAATAGTTCTTTCCATTGGAAATTCTGGAAAGGTTACACAGCGGGCTTCACTGTCACAAGAAAATTCATTCATCATATCTTTGGCTACCCTTCTCCATCGTTAGACACCTGACAATCGAAGGTCCTCTTCAAAGTGTACTTCTTCCCGCCAGATGTCTTTCCATCATCATTTTAGGGAGCCTACCACGCTCCATTCTTTTTAAGTATCCTAATAATCTTAGCTCTCTTAGTGGTGGAAAAAATATCTGAGCTCAGTTTCTCAGTTATTTTCATCCTCCAGCGATTCCTTTATTTTGTAGGGCCAAAAATTCTTCCTTCTCTTCCAGAACTTTCCATCATTGTCAGCGGCCTGGATTCGCTTCCATACAACTGGCTCCAGGATCGTAAATTACACTCTTATTTTGAGTGCCTTGTATAAATCCCGATTATGAAATATTTTCATAATAGTCCAATTGCATATATCTAGCTCTTATCCGTACTTTAATTAAAACCAACTAAGATTTATTTTGAAATTATTAGAACTATCGGAAAGAAGGAGATGTCAAAGGAGTCTTGAAAACCATGGATACAACTAATAAATAAGCACACTGGAATCCTACCCTCTAGCAACATTTTAAAGCTATTCTATGTATCAGAAGTCCATTTAAATACAAAATTCCGGACATTTGGGTTTTTTTAAAGTATAGAGTTTATAATAGAATAATTTGTCTCTATATCAGGCCGTATACAATGTTAAAAAACAGGTGGTATTTGAAAAGAATTATATATTTAAAAGGATAAGGAACGTTAAGGATTTTATGAAAACTTATGAACTGTCGGGATTGAGAAGAGCAGAAATTAGTTTCTTTTTTGTGCCATAACTCTTTAACCATTTGAAGAAATAGTTACATATGTGAGTTTATCAGGAGTTATTTTTATGGTTAGGAGGTTAAAAATGAAAACATAAAATCGGAAGAGGATAGGTAAGAATTAAACAGTTCAGGGGATTCAATCGAACGTCCAAGTCCGCCGGACCTGAGTGAAAGGTGTTTTTTTCTTGTGTTTTTGACGGAAGAGTTCACACATAGCCTCATTTTTATTATATTTTATACGATCGAGTCCTAACTGCTATTAAATCGTTAATTTCCTGTGATTCTAAGGAATTGTCTAGATCAATTGGTGCACTCAAGCAAGGAACGGGTGATAAAAACGAGTCAGGTGAACCATACCATCTAAACCGGTTTTAACAGGCTTGTATGAGGCGTACAGTTGACAGCGTGGAATAAAAAATACACTATCCCTTCCTATTGTATTGCATACTTATATTTATAAATATTTGCTTACAAATATTTATTTTAATTAAAAAATATAACCCTATCCATGTATTAAGTATTTGTATGGTTATCAAATTATGAAAAAAAAAAATTATAAGATCCCCTCGCCTGAAGAAATGGTAACTAAACAACGTAACATATAACATGTCATTTATGTTGACGCTTTTATTTAGTTGGATGAGGACAAGATGTACGTCAAAAAATACAACAAAACGAATTTAAAATTAGATTTATTGCAATTAAGACTTTAAATGCCATCAAATAAATGCGCCCTGAAGTTTTAAATAACGATATAATGATAACTAACTCAGTATGTCACTTTCACTTCCTACCTCTCGCCGAAGTCCAGGCATGTCACGTCTAAAACCTGCCTTAATAACTATTTGATGCTTATTTCACTGACACTTTATATTCTATTCTATATTTACACTTACATCTATACAAAAATAGATAATGTTTACTATTCATAAATTTGATTTAATGCTTCAAATATTGGTAATTTTTTAATAAACAGGATTATTAATCTATATAAATAAAAGGGAATGGTTCGAATCTTTGTCTGCAATAAACTTTTCAATTACTGGACCAATTTACATACTACGTACCTTACATATGCATTAACTTCTCATGGTGACATGGAACGTTTTGGATATCGGTATGCAAAGATCTGAAATACCCGATTTCTCCGGTTTAAAAAAAAGTTATGAACAAAATTAAATGTTTTTGATGCGTAGCTCAGAAAGTTTGGTTTTTTTAAATGTTATTTTATATCAATCGATTTGTTTCTTTTTGAAGATAAAAAAATTACAATACTGATTTCACTAAACAATATCATATTCACAGAAAATTATAAAAATATAATGAGGCTTCAAGTAAAGTAGGCAGATAAAAGAAAATTATATTCGTTTTCAGCATCGACTGAAATCCCTAAATCCCATTTTTCATAGAAATTAAAAATTAGAAAATCTTCAACTTTTATTTTCTGGTGACCATTGTTTATATTATTGTTTATAACTCCTTTACTGTTTATTTAGTTCCTACGTTAATCCAACAAATGGAAAGATGAATGTCTGCTCTTTTAACCTACATTAACAATTTAGATTTAATGTCCTTATATAGGCAAAATATTAGTTTCAAACAAAAACCGTTTTATTTTATATCTCCTAATTTATTTAATTAGATCATAGGTTCTTATTTATTTAATTCGATCCGGTTTGCGCCCTTTGGTACAGTTTATAGAGCTCTAAACCACACACAAGTTTGATGTAGATCGGTTGAAGCGGTGTCGAAGTTATTTCTATCTTTTATTTACTTTTCAAAAGATATCAATGGCCAAAATAATATGTAAACTAATATATATGCAATTTTGCATGCGATTTTTCTTTTTCATAAATTCCCGAAATTCATATTTAATGATTTCTTGAAGTGCAAAAACGAGTATAAACTTTGTTGCACTCTTAAAAATGTTTTAGCACACTTGAATAGGTCAGTAAGTCTGTATTGTTTTAAAATGGTACTCTTACTGAAGGACAGTGAGTTTTACTATATAAAAACTATTCATATTTTATTTGAAATTATAATAATTTTATTCGAATTGTGGTTTAATTCCCTATGGATTGCTCTGCAAAACACAAATACATTCATTAATCATTTACCCATATTCTAAAAAAAATGTATAATTTTGGCAGGTTCTATTTGAAATTTCATTTTTCTTGATTATAACTTGAAAGATGTCCACCATCGAACATTTTAAATTCTAATGCCAATAGTAGTTAATTTCCTACAAAGATCCTTATTGGACCAATATTAGTAATAAGATGTGAAACCGTTTTGTATCACAGTTTTGTGAAAAATTGGATAGTAAAGTGAATAGAGAAACCAGATATTTCATTTAATTATCGATTTTTATTATATATTATTACTATTACTTTTATTATGTATTGATATTTACCGGTATAGACTAAATTGATATTTTAAACAATTATTGTAATTCTTAATCCAATGTTTAAATAAAAATAACAATGTATGCTTAATTTTAACTAAATATATTAATCGACTCAAAAATTCAATATTGTTCAAGGAATAAAATGGCATTAGCATTAGCATAACAATAATGCTTAAAACGGTTAGAACGTATTGTGTTAATACTGATATAGTGATTCCAACAATGATCGAGATGAACTCCACTGTTTCACTGGCAGGATTCCATTTCAATTTTTTTACCTTTGAGAATCAGTCCAGGTGGGTCTGATGGGTGTCTAAAACATGTGAGAATGCTTAACGAAATGTTTTATTTTTCTGGTCTTCAGAAATTCATTTTCACGACCCTGGCATAAAATAATCGTGCCCTGAAGAATAAAATTACTAAAAACTAATAGGAAAGAAAAATATTTCTGATCCTTTCGTTCACGTACTCTTGCAAAATCACAGCTTTTTTATATTAGATACGAGTAAGTGTGAAGTATGGTTCATGGGTGAGTATCCATGAGGGCGAGGAGTTTGTATCCTCCCTATGTTTTTTTCAATTTGCGGTGTAACAATGTAAAAGTAAAACAATTTGAGAAATTTAATAAATACCCTTATAGACATATTAAAAATATTTATACTGAGCTGAAATTGTTTTAGTTTTATAGAGGTCTAAATTTGCATATCATTATTCCATTAGCCTATAAAAGTTAATGGCTATTTGACAGTAAAATTTATGTTTTTACACTGACATCTACGGGTGTAATAAAAATGTTATGAATCATCTTAACAGTTAAATTTAAAAAGCTTAATGAAAATCTATTATTTCTCTGGTCTTTAGAAGTTTATTTTTATCAGATTGACATATAATACTGAATGTTTTTCGGATAAATAATATTTAATGATGAATTGCTAGAGAGAAAAACACTTAATTTAAAATGTTGTGCTGGCCAACTTCATTGGGTTGCCTTATAGATGCCACAGCATACTTATGACTAGTGAACCACAATTCTTTTTTAATCCCATTAATATAAATAGTCACAGCATAATTATTTTTATATTGTCATAGGTTCAGAGGGCCAAGAACAGTGTCATCCGCGAAGAGCTCCAACTCCCCACTGTGCCGGAGTTCATAAGCCGACGACACATCAAATTTTTTGATGGGTTGAAGACCTGCTCTAACCCCCTGTTTTGTGATATTACCCCTCCATCAAGACCTGGGAGGTGGTAGTGCACTGTCCCCTTAGTTGACGTCCTCGGCAAGGGAAGGACTTTTGACTCTACAGTCTATTAAGTGGTTACACTCACACCTAACCAGCGGAACGTCCCTCCCTGTTTCAATAATCCACTGGCGTTAGCTACATGTCATTAACTGCCTCAATTGGTCCCTGCAACTAACCTTACAATGTCATAAGGCAATCCAAGACAGTAGTATGCTAGTATACACTTGTCATTTGTATGTATCTATCATAAAAATTTATAATAAAGGAGGAAAAAAAAATATATATATATAAAAATTTCTGCATTACGTACTAAACTTAAACATAATTTATTTTTTCCTTTTTTAGTATTTATTATTTCTCTCCTTACATATTTTTTAATTTCTTTGTATTATCTTATCGTTCTTTAAATTTGTTTATTTTTTTCATTATTTCAATTATTCAAATTTTCTCTCTTTTTTCTATCACATATAAAATTAAATTTAATTCAAAAGTATAAACATTTCAATGATATTACAAAATATATACATACATAAAACCCAACATGGTCGTCCCCATTTAAAATCTATTAATATTAAAAAGAAAAAAAAACTAACAAATTATATTTGATGATGAATCGTGCCCTTGGCATCTGCAAATGTGATCCGGTTTTGTGTTGTCTTTCCTTCTTTCTCTGAAGCTCTCTTACTTCTAAAGTCTTTATCCATTGACAATGTTACAATAGAAAGTTTTTAAACAATTCTGTTCCAATGGACCAATGCAGTGTTAAAATATCTTTTCTCAGGTTCAAGTTGGAAAGGCGTTAAATTAGTATAGAATATGGTATGATTCACGCTAGAGATAAAATACTGGAAGATGTTGATTGACCGTGTGGAAAGATGAAAGGAATATGGTCCGGGTGCGGTCAAAAAAACTCAAATAGTAGAATTATACTATTTTAATGAGCCAACGTTTCGCCCCACGTTGCAGTGCTTCGTCAGGGCTAAAAAAGATACAAACACATAGTTACATAAGGAAAACAAAAACATAAGTGTAAAATAACAGGGGTATAAAATGTAAAAAAGTAAGATATAATTAGAAAAATTAAAGGTAGTAAATAGTAAATGTAAAGGGTAATAGTAACAAATAGATAAGAAAAGAAATATTAAAGAAAATACAAATAAAGAGATGTAAAAAGAAAAAAGAAAAAAGAATACAAATTTCATACATAAGAATACAAATTTGTATTCTTTTTTCTTTTTACATCTCTTTATTTGTATTTTCTTTAATATTTCTTTTCTTATCTATTTGTTACTATTACCCTTTACATTTACTATTTACTACCTTTAATTTTTCTTATTATATCTTACTTTTTTACATTTTATACCCCTGTTATTTTACACTTATGTTTTTGTTTTCCTTATGTAACTATGTGTTTGTATCTTTTTTAGCCCTGACGAAGCCCTGCAACGTGGGGCGAAACGTTGGCTCATTAAAATAGTATAATTCTACTATTTGAGTTTTTTTGACCGCACCCGGACCATATTCCTTTCATAGAGATAAAATAATTCGAGGAATTGGTAAGGCATTGGTCATTTTTACCAACACGTAGGATGCCGCTCTTTCTAAACCAAAATATGATTTTAAAAAAGAATTTTGTGGACTTTGAATAGAAATTAAATTTTTTATTGTTTAAATTTGTAAATTCAGTACAGAATGAAATTGGCCTAAAGAGGCTGAAAAGCCCTAAGGTTGTATTAATAAATTTAAAGAAAATTTCATTATAATTATATTGAGAACTAACCTTTGATTTTTATGAATAAAATTCCCAATTTAGCAACATAGCACCGTAAAAAAGCTTTGATAGTTTAATAAAAAGCATAAGAGAAATTTTTTGTTTTCTGAAATAAATGCCACAAAAACAAAATAAACAGAACATGACACTCGATAGTAAAGCCAGAAGGAGCAGGTTTTTGTTGTCATTTTCCATTTAAAGACACTGACCCGACAGGAAGGACTGACTGAGTTGCGCAACATGACCTGCTGATGTGAGTTACCTCGTAGTGGCCGCTCGGAATCATGCTTACCGCAAGAGTCCGTATGATTCTGAGAAAGTGGATTATTCATTCAAAAGGCTGAAGGAATATCGTTTTTAGGATTCTGAAAAAGATTAGTAGCACTGTATATAGGAAAATTTCATTGATTCAATTTTGGGACGCTAAGCATCCCACAAGCATGTTTTTGTTGGATTTGTGTTAAGTTTATGTACAACATGATATTTTTAATAGAAGAAAAAAATAATCCATCAGATAGCATATAAAGTTTAAATAAAAACACTAAAATTGGAGATAAGAACAGATAAATATAGTGGAATAGGTGTATTTTTTTAAAAAATTGTAAATCATGAAATTGCATTTTTTTTTTTTAAATCATGAAATAATGGTTTTATTAAAAAAATTGTCCGTGAATAATTATGAAATCAAATAAATAATAATGTGATGAAACTAACAATTAATATTCATTTAAATAATTAACGATACAAGCTTAATTATTGCTGCCTCATACATTTTTTGTATCAGTATACATTTTTGGTCCAGAAACCCAAGTTGCTAAGGAGAACTAAGATGTTAGTAGACACCATATTTTCCTGTTATGGCACATATTAATCGGTTGTATAACACACATTGAATTTATCATAATCTTCAAGTACCATATTTATAAATTAAATGATAGAATTGATTTGGTTGAAATCGGATGTTTAATAAACAATTTTAAAATTTTGAATTTTGACTGCGCGATTTGGTACATTTTGATCTTTTTACGACACGAAAATCTGGTAGCTATTTACCTTGTGGACAATATTTTAAGAGCTCTGCTCTTTTCCATCGCTCTGGATGGTACTAAATCTACTTCTTTCCCATTGGACTGAGTGATTTTTATTTTACGGATCTAATGCTAAATGAAATTTTAAGACGAATACTCATCGGGTACTTTGACTTATGATCCGATCCTAAAACTGCAAAAAAGTTATTTAGATTTTAGACTATTTGCGCCGAAACAAATGTAAAGAATTAAAACTTTCGAGAAATCAATTTCCTCATAAGAATCCATAAATATGATTTGAGTTTTTTCAACCGTCTAAGAATACTCAAATTTTTTTTTAATCTCCAGCTGCCTGGTCTTCTAGCATTTCTTCCAACTTGTTAGGGGTAAGAAAAAAGTCTGTCAGTATGAGGCTTCAAAAAATACTAATTAAATTATAAATTTAATAATCCTTTAACTGGAAGATTCTTATGGTATTAACTGGATTTAGTGAATGACACAATTTCTTCCTTATTAAACTATAATAGTTTATTTCATATCATACAGCAACGTTTCTACAATGTATGACTATTAGAAAGTTTTTACTCAATAATGACATTAATATTATAATATATTAGCAAGTAAGACAAATAGGAGAAAATTATATGTCAAATATAGGTTTTTGTTATCAAGTAAATAATTTATAAATAGTTCTTTGAGTGTAAATGATATATTAATGTTGTTATAAGCACATGTTTATGGTTTTGTTGAATTTGTTTTTTAGCAGCCTGAAGATGGGGGAAATCTCCCGAAACGTTGCTGTATGATATGAAATAAACTATTATAGTTTAATAAAGAAGAAATTGTGTCATTCACTAAATCCAGTTAATTAAATTATGATTACGAATTATAATGAGAAATTGGACTCAGAAACAATATCGCTCTTAAAGTTTCATCGATTTTCCGCAACGTTTGCAAGTAAATCTTAAAAAAAAACTACAAAAAAAAAACTTTTTGCAGTTTTGATGATTCATGCCTTGAGGAAGCGTCCGATCAAAACAGTGTCAGATTTGAATTTATCCTAAATTTAATTTTCTATAAGAACTCGTGAATAATTTTTAAAGCCTATTTCATAGGAAATTTAAGAATCAGAAAATTAATATCCTCAAACACATAGACAACAAGTAACAGTTTCGACCCAGCCAAGATCACATCAAAATTCGAAATGGAAGGTTAGGGAGTAAGCCTGTCCTAATACTTCTATTAATCATTAGATTTTTTTTAATCTCCAGCTTCCTTTTAAATGGATTAAGGTAATATAAAGAACTTCCTCTGAATAGGTCTTACTAGCATCTCTTCCAACTTTTCAGGTTGAAAAGAACAAAAAAAATCTTACGTTTAACCGAACATATTTCAAGTTTCGATTTTTTCATAATAATGAAGAGCTTTTGTTAAGGATCAAGGGCTGATTCTTTCCTGTCTTCATTCATTGCTAGGACCTGACAGATTAGGTTAGAAAGAAGCTTTTCATTCAGAAAAATCCTCTTTTCAAATTTCATAGACACAACGCTTTTATAGGAATCCCTTCAATTGAGTTTAAAGAAAAATTCCACCGCTTACTGTGCCCGAAACCTTGTGGGGTCATGCTGTGGTGCGAATCTCGTCTACCTTAGACATTAGACTCCAAAGCCAAATTCATGATGTACGTATATTTTAATTTTTTATTTTATTTAAAAAAAAATATTTATTGCTATTTACAACTGTATTTACATAAAAATACATTAAGCAAATTTGAAGATGAAAATGGAGAGATACAGGGATGTTGAGAAACTACCTGTTGGTAGTTAGATAGCACTCTAATCATATTTCTACACTATAAGGTCTCTAGGCCATCTTCTTTCTTATTTTAAATCGAGCGAAACTAAAATTAATATTAATAAAGTCGATGACTTAACGTGTTTTGATATCCTGACAATATTATGTTTAATAATATACATAAAATTAAATAATTTAACCAAACGATATTGGAATAAATTAAATTATATATTACCACATACACAAACGTACACCCTCTTTCTAGTGCCTCTTTGGAAAGGTATGCCTTTAAGCCATTCACACAAATTTCCTTCATATCAGGTCTTCACTCTAGTCCAATTTTTCAATACTTCTTGAAATTGTGAAACAAAACGTTATTTAATCGATGGAATTAAAAAATAAATATATCTTCATCACCGAAAGAAGGGGTTCGCTTAAAAACTTACTCTAGAAAACATTTTGAGTTAATGTTTGTAACTGATATAACACGAAGTCATGATTTTACTGTTGAAAACGCCAACTAATAACTGCTCGAGAAATTTCTTTGAAGACAAAGACAATTATTTCTCTCTTACAAATACTAAAAAATATTTATTCAAAGTATCCGTAAATAAAGTTAATTTTCAGTGACTTTATTGAAAATATTCTGAGGGTTAAATGGGGATACAATTCATGAAAAACTGAGGGATAAACTGAGAAATCAGTCATTGACCTTCGTTTAATGGATAGTTGGGAAAGAAAAACCACAGAAAGCGATATTGAAATACTTTCATTTTGTTTTGTTTTTTCCACCTCTGCACCATTGTGGGCCAGTCCGTCATATTCTAATGATTCTAGACTTATTACCCTGGAACGATTCAAACAATGTTTGGTTTGTCAGTTTCTATATCATGTTTATTAATTTGTAGTGCGATATTTGCAACATATTAAGATATGATATCGACAAGAGTCGATAGATATGTTCATGCACTGTCCCAGACAAACAGTAAGTTCTCATAGATTCGATAATAAATGGAACAGACACTCTAGTACATCCAATTCGTATCATAGAATCATGGAGAGGCGTTTTAGCGGAACAATCAAAGGCAAGGTTCATTGCCTTATGCAGGAGCGGTCCTTGACCCATGTCGCTTTTATAGCATGGCAATAAACTAATTTAAAAATAAAAGGGAAACGTTACTTCTAGAAATATATTCAAATACATGCACAACCCATATAGAGTTAAAAATGTATAGTACCTATTACTTCTTATCATAAGATTATCCATTTTTTAAAAAATCAAATAGACATTTTATGCTATAAGATACAGAAAATGAATCTGGAAGAAATTCGAAATCCATTCATAATACTACTTACATTATAAAACATTATAATGAACCCTTCACCCGTTATACACCGTAAAATGTGTATACCATTTTAAAAAAATTAAAATGAATACCTTATTCCAAACATATCTTGGGATAGCTCAGTAAGTCAGAAAAAAGATGATATAGGATCCTTCAAAACGATGGTTGTGACAAGATGTCTGTAGAAGTATTAAAACGTATATTTTATTTTTATAGCATCTAAGAGGTATCGCAGTACATAAAATTAATTATTATTAAAATTCAACTTACTTCAAATTCCTTCGACTGTCTAGATTCAAGAGAATCCACCACACCTAAGTTCACAAAGAGAATAGTAACTGTTCACGTAGTAACAGAAATAATACAACCTATTATAATATCAATACAAATATTAGAGTGTGATTCCGGAATAAAGAGGAATTTTCAGGTCTCGGTTTCCTAAGACTAAAAATAAAATTAAATGTTTCTAGATAAGCTCTGTGCTTAAATACTATTAAACTAAATCTACTAATGAAATTTAAATTTTTTTCGCACCGATTATCGTGACCAAAAGATGTCATGGGAACGTGGCTATGAACAACCAGAACTATGTTAAAACATTCTTTCGATAATAACCTAATATTGAATTAATGTCAAATTATTACTAAAACTCAAGGATTTAAAAAAAAAAGTACATTCAAGTACATTTATTTTAATTTTATCATCCATCAAGCCGTGACAATGATAATTCAAAACTTACTAACCTGTTATTTTTCATTTATGGCCAGCTTATATGAAAGAAATGGAAATGAATGTGTTAGCTAAGATGACGTTTTAAACTTCGGGGCTGCCTAAACATTTTAGAATCCCCAAAGTCATTAAAATTCATCATTTTCTGTTTTTGTTTGAGGTGGACAAAGAAAGTCACCAACTAAGACACGAAAAGTAATTTGAATAATTTTAGTAACAATACTATACTGTAAAATACTGACGCAAAACAAAACGATGGAGTCTCTCCTACATTGTTCAATTTTGCCTGTAAGAAGGGGCCAGAGAAGCCATTAATGCCTGAACGGTGGTGGACAGGATTAGGCAAGTTTGGAAGTTTTATATATTTAATATAAAATACAGTGTCGTGGCCAGGAACGCATACGCACTTAAAGAAACCTGCAACAATAATCCTTAGAAAAGGAGTAAAAGTGAGCCTTCGAATAAATGTCTCAAAGACTAAGCATATGGCACTGGCCACAGAAAGAATAGGAGGGGTATCGATATCCTGAAAACACGAGTTGTGGCAGTAACATCGAGTAGGGAAACGTCCCATCTTTCATCTATATTAAATCGTTTTTGAACTTTAGATATCGGATAAGCGACAGAATTTAAAATGACAGGCAAAAGGAACTTCTACGTAAATATCCGTTTTTTCGCTTCACGAGCTGCTGATAAGAGGCATGAAAAACTTTGAGAGAAAGCACAAATTTATGGCGGTACTATGAAGCAGGCAGATGGTGAATACATAGCAGTTCCGAGGTTGAACCTATTCTCAGCAACTCTTCAGCTTTGGCTGAGACATGCGCGGCATGTCCAAACGATATCGGCAGGGAGTCCCGCGAAAGCGAGAGTAGAAGGCAAGTAGTAAAGAGAAAGAGCAACAAGCAGAAGTGGCGAAGGGGTGGGAAACGAGGTTCGTCAATTGGGAGTGAGGAAGTGTGATGCAACACGGAATAGTATCAGATGAAGGAAAATACTTCGTCAAGCCAGTTTGGCCAGTAGCGCTGTACAGTCAGTTACTGTTTGTAAGCTTTCAACTTATATCTGTATATACAGTAAAAACTTTTTTTCCCGATAGATGTATAAAAATAAAGTAAAGCAGTATTTTAATGTAAAAAATATTGTTTATTAGTAAAAAAAAAATCCATTATAATTAATTCATAATTAAGTAAAATAATGTTGTAGTTTAGATAAATACATACGTTTACAGGAGATCACCTGGGCCATTAAAATTAATAATCACATCGCTCAACAAGGGGGGGTTAACAACATCTTTTGAATCGCCACTGAACAATGATCGATCATCGATATTAATCAAACGCCTTTAATTAGTTGCGCAAAGAGGTTGTACTGTTCGCTAATGAGTAGCTCATTCAATTATGCTCAGAGATTTCGTTGGAAACTAGTTACGAAATTGCTAGGAACTGAATTAGGAAGAAGTCAAGAATGGAATATGAAGGATATATTATGCAAGCTTATAGAAATTAAAGCAACACCAACCTCTTCCGTTGAGAAATGAAATACGTCTTCTCAAAATCCTCTCAAGAGAATTAATTAATTACAGATTAGCATGAATATTTCACAAGCGATGAATATTTTGTTTAGTTTTTAAGATGTGCGGAAGGATTTAAAATGCTAAAAACATTACGATCTGTCATCTTCCAAAGCCATCTTAGAAACGATATTAACCCACTTAAAATGAGGTACTAAGAGTTTATATCTACATACTATATTTCATTTTATGGATTTTTCTTCAGAGGATTTATCTTATATGTCGTCGTCATCGTTCAGAGGTTTCTTCAGACTCTACTTAAGTTTCCTAGTAGGGGAAGAATCTTACCTCCATGGACACAAAGTAACAGATTAACTTATAGAAAAGGTTAGGGTTTAGGGAATTTATTAAATGCTATTCTGATAAAATAGTTCATTTTAGTTGTACACTTATTTATTACAGGAGATTAATAACATGATCAAGCAAGTAATTCCGAATAATTTTGTATAACAGACTAATTTTTCACCAACAATTAGCGTCTAAAATACAAACAAAAGTATCTGATGCTTCCATATCACTTAATCAAAAATAAACTTTCAGTTTGTTTTTCAGATTCATTTTCCTTTTGGGACCTGAAATTTGGATACTGGTAGTTTTTGCTCAAAGTGGAAAATTGAATTAACTTTCAAACATTTGGAAATATCAGACACACATCATAAAAAATTATTTTTAAAAATACGAAAAAATACTTTAAGAAAAACGGAAACAATACGCCGTATTTTGCTAATTCCGTATCTTTGCTAATTCTGGTCCGATTCAGAATATTAATTCTTGGTTTAGTTGAGAATTTAATTAACTTCAGGTTTTATTACATACAATCGTCCATAGATTACGCTTTTTGAGTTATGCACGCAATAAAATTACTTCTTATTACAGCTTTTTATCTTTTTTTATTATCGGAACTGTGCCATATATGAAATATTAAAAGGTTTTAAGTAGACTTTAGGCAAGTTTAATTACAATCTTTAGGCTCCTTTAGCAATAAAATAGTAGCGCTATTGCACACAGCCTCCGATTCGGGGCAAAAAAAAAAATAGGGGGCCGAAACCCTACTAAATAAAAAATGATCGTAGTTCTAGAGATAACCATAAAATACAAATACAGACTGAAAAATGGATAAAATGTGTCTTTTCTTCTCTGAAAGGCACAGTTCCATCGAACATTTGAACCGCTTACCAAACTTTCCGTACTAAGTAGCGGTATGAATGAAAATAATAAATTAAAACAAAAATAAATAATGTAGAATTTCTGACTGCTTGCCAGATTTGTAACTTCCCAGTTCCTTCAAATCAGAATGCTGCAGATGATCTCAGATATTATTGAATACTGACAATATAAATGTTAGTGATGCAACCATCATAGGCTTACCTGTCAGTCATGATGTTCTATACTACAAAAGACTTATACGTGTGAGTAAATCAGATATAGGAGAATCTTTCCGGATAGCACAACGAATCTTCATTCTATCGGAAGTGCCAAACTCAAGATACATCGGAGCACATCTTTCTCTTGCGTAAGCTTTGATGGTGTAGATACGTTAGAAGAAGGATATGAACTTCGTATGGGTCAAGTAGCATTAGTTTCTACATTATCAGAACTTCAGAAAGAGGAGTAAGTAATATTTCCATTTATAAATTAAAATTAAAATTGAAGTTCTGCTTGGAAGTTGTATGATTGAATATTAAAAACAAAAATGAAGACGTTTTAAGCCAACAAAATTAAAAAGCATAAGCAGAATGGCATTGAGGACATATTTTAATTGATTATAAGCTAGAAAAATCCTCGGTTTCTTTCCTCTTCGTATAGCAGGGACATAGGCTGCAAGGTTCATTTTGACCAGTAACCAACATTTTGGATCTATGTCCAAGGTAATAAATATAACTTTAACAAATAAAAAAATAATAATAATGTTCTATACAATCTTATCCATTTGAATTCATAGGATTTTGATGTGAAATTATAAATTCCGTTACTAACAACTCGGATATTCAAAACGTGCCCATTACTCAGAAAAAAAAATTAAATACTTCACTTTAGACTGAATATAAGCGCCATAAATAATATTCATAATATAATATTATAAAAAAAAGAACTCTCAACACTACATTCCGAATTCTTGATAATTGCAAAAAATACAAAGTTTGATAAAATTATAAATACATTTTCGTTCTATTTTTTATGAGAATTCAAAATTTTGAACTTCATTACTTTAAAAAATTAACTCGACAATACAAAATATTACTCTATAAAATAATTTTGATAAAACTTTATAAAGTCTCAATACATGGTGTTCATAAAATTCTAATTTCAAAAAATATAATATTATCTTACTCAAAGTTCTACTACCGGGAGAACACCCCATGTACGTAAGAGGAAGGTTTTCATTAAATACACAAATATTCCTGCTATATTTTTCGTTTCTTTTGGATAACTCTTTCACTAATATATTTTTTTAAAAAATTTTCCGATAGTTTTTTAAGAATAGTCAGTTCTTCTTTATTTGGATTTAAGTTCTTTACAAATTGAGTATCCTTCGAGGAGTAACGAATAGGAATGAAATATTCAGCTTGCAATATTTGGCATAATGAAACTCAGAAAAATGAGAGTTGTGGCACTTGTCTTTGAAAAGAGTGTGCATTTTACGAATATTGAAATCGGCAGTCAAGTACTTAGTTTCATTTTAATATGTTCATGTACAATATGTAAATGTACATATATCAATGTGATATTTTATATTATTTCAAGTTAACAGGCTGGGGAGATGTTATTTAAAGTGGACAGAGAAAAGTGGAATGAGCAAACAGGAAGTTAACTTGGTATGAAGTTCACTTTGGAGCTGGCTCCTACCGGTTAATTTTGTTTTAGGAGCATCAAAAATCCACCGACTTACAAACTTTCTAAAATTAACGATTTCACCCATTAAAAACAATGGTTTGATTCCCTTCCATTAGACTGTTATCATCAAACTTGTATTGAACATAATATTTAATATTAACTGAATATTATTATTTGGCCTGTTCTTTGTAATTTAAGTTAATGCAAACCCCCTAAAACGAATAAAACTGCATGTTTTATAAGACAAAAATGTCTGCTTGTTGGAGCTGGGAAAAATAATATAAACTACATTATTATTAAAAATAACAATTTAAATTAAAAATATTATTAACTGTATTATGACAATAATTAAAAATAATATTAACTATATTATTATTAAAAATATTAACTGTATTATATTAAAAATAAAATTAATATTTGGCCTGTTCTTTTTAATGTATCCTCAAACAAAAAATCATTTCATTATAAAATGGCCAAGTAACTCCATTGTACTCTATTAAAATTAAATTTCATAAAATTGTATGTAATATTCTTTTATTATATGATTATTATTTTTTTTTAATGTAGGCATTAACATAAATGGAAAAAGGCTGAGCAACCTACGTTTTGCAGACGATATGCTACTCTTTGCAAAAGACATGAAACACTGAGGGAAATGATGAAGCCGCTTCTAACATTATGTGATGAAATTTTATCTTTATCCAAACTACCAGAAGACGAAACTTATGACAAGTGGTGTAAAAGAGGAATGTAAAATTAACAACCACATTTTAGCATAAGCTGAGAAGTATAACTATTTGGGTCAGTTAATATCATTCACGGAAAGAGGAGCAAAGGAGGTTCAGAGGAGATTGGCACTCGGCTGGAATAAGTTTTGGTCCCTCAGGCATGTCATGAAACGAAAAATAATTATTGACCTTAAAAGGTTAATCCAGTGGTCACTGACTATAGCTCAGGAGAGGAAAATGCAGGTGTGGCAAAATAATAGTGGAAGAAGTATTGTGAATGTGAGGAAAAGAGATCGAATAAAAAATGCTTGGATCCAGAAAGAAACAGGACCCACTGACACACTGAAGATGACAAGATTGAGAAAATGGAAATGGGCAGGGTATGTCCTTTGGTGCGAAGATGACAGATGGTCAAATATTGCCACAGAATGGACTCCATACGACCTTCAAAGAAGAAGAGGACGTCAAAAGATAAGATGGAGCGATGTGTTCAAGAGGATGGCAGGACCCCTCTGGTGGAGAGCTGCTAGGGGACAGGGGTGTCTCGAAGGAGAAGTGGAAAGAGCTTCCTTCTCAATAGGACTGATCACCCCGGGAAGTGCTGACTATTAGTCCCAAAAGGGAAGGCCTAAGCAAGAAAGAACGGAGAAAGATGGAAAGAAAAGTGAAACAGAAGTTAATGTTTTGTCAATTAATACATATATTTCTATCTTTTTTAAATGTAAATATTTATATTTTATTTATTATAATTTAAATTTCACATAAATAAAAAGCAATTTCATTACAATTCGTACCAAATAAGAACGGATTTGAATAATTATTAGGACAGCTGTTGGCATCATTGTTCATCATTTTAATTGAAATAATATTAATTTATTCTTTACTATTATTTATTTTTATGGAAGTATTATAAGGAAATATATAAAGATATAAATTATATTTTTATTTTTTAAAAAAAGGAACATGATTTTAATTGTAAACTATTAGATGCAAAAAAAAAAATCAATTTAAAAACAAAGGTTTCTCTAATTCCTAGAATATATTTTGAACTTAAAGTACCTGAAACAGAAACAAAAATAAAAAAAAAACAGAAATTCACAATTTTTTGTTTTCATTCCCGACTTTACATTATCGCTTTAATAAAATTATAATCCGATCTTTGAGAAGCATAGTATTTCGATTCGTTTATTATCCTTTTGAGTACTTTTGTAACAATTTCAGTGACAGTTCAAGTAAATTTAGTTAACTGTCATTCTTTATTCGAATGTCAATTTCTTTTCATTAATTTTAATTAAGGAAATGACAACTAACACTAAATGGGTATGAATTATGTGGTCTATTGGCTACATAGCGTATCGTTAAGTCCGGATATTAACTTGTTATATCATGATTTAACAGCTAACTATGCTAAGTATCCAATTTAATAGCAATGTGATTGTAATTAGATGGATAATTCGTGTCGAATCTTATTTATTAATGGAGAACATTATATTCCCCACAGTCCAAAAGAAGTCTCATTTCATAGCTTTTTCACAACACAAGGAATGAATTGTACATCTAAAAAGCCACATGAAATGAATGGTAAAAATATTCTGGTAAATCCATGATCATGTGAAACATTCGTAAAACAATTCATTTTTTTCATTTCGTGTTTCTCTATTTTCAGTCTTCACCACCATATGCATACATCAAGAATATTATACTCAAATAAACCTGATCGAACGAAGAATTGGAAGAGCCTTAGACTTCCTTGTAATCTATTTTCTTTCCCTCTTTTTTTTTTTTTATTAAATGACTTAAAGCATGGACCAAAATTAGTTACTCACTAATACTAGCAAATTTTAATAAATCTTTATACACTATAACGGATTCAAAAAACTATATATTTGTATTGGAAGAAAGTTGACCGTATAAAGTAGATTGTAGCATGATAGTCCGCGTGGCGGTCAATAAAGGTATCAAAATAGTAGAAGTAAAATATCTCCCTACAACAATATATTCGATTAATTAAATTTTACTAAAATATTTTCATCTAATAAGCTTTACTTTGGTATTCTCAATTTAGTGTAGTAAGGAAAGAAAATGAAAAATTATTATTGAAAAACTTTATATTTTGATTGAGTCATTAATTTTTATGAACAACGAATACCATTTAAAAGTATTTATTCAAGAAAATATATAATATTTACCCAGGACTACTTTTAATGATTGAAACTTTTACTTTTATTAATCCAATAATTAAAAATAAAATTTAAGAATTAATTTGGACGTTGAAAGCAAGATTATCTTACGGGGCATTTACTACTCTGTTGAATACCCAATATAATTTATACAATCGGATGCATATCGATTTATCGACTTTATTTTAGATGCAGTAAATATGAAATTTTTTTAAATGAATCTTGAATGAACTACAGAAAAAATTTTATAGAAATCAATTGATTGTATTCCATCAGGCTTTTACTAAATAATTTTAGAACAAGTTCTCATGATAATCAATTCATCTTTTATCAAAACGCATTAGTCCGCTGTAAAAAGTACTATTGACTAATTAATTAATTTCAACTAGTGTTCTTCTCAATCACTAATAGTTGTCCTTATTGATTGCCCAATTAAATCGTAATGATAATGATTTTTCAATCGTATAATTCACAAAAGTACGTATTGTGAATGAATAAAGTATAATATCAATAATTCTTTGAATAAGAGTACTTATATAACAATAATTATTATTTTTATCTTTATTACTAAATCGGCCGTTGATAATGGCAGTGGATAGTCTCGTGCAAAAGACATACCTAACTATTTACAAAGCTATAACCATTGAACAATTATTGATAATATAGCTCAATTATTAATACAAATAATATTTGTAGAATTAATAATTGGCTTATATTAAAAAAATAATTTGAGTTAAAGAATAAACAAATAAAATATAATTATGAAAATGTTGATATTTACAGATATTAAACTTATACAAGATTCCTATGCCAAACATAGGAATCTTTATCACTACAATAAGGAGGAATATTAGAAAGCAGGTGGGCCAGGATCATATGAACATTAAATGACCTTCATTGTACAGAAGACATGTCAATAGACATCCAGGATTACATTGCAATAAGGTATATTTGAAAATTATATATAAGGTAGATTTAATTTATTTATTTATATTGCAGTTATCTATAAAATAATATTATTAATTAATTATACCTAAATAGAAATCCCTTAAGGGACTAGTAAGCACCCTTTGACCCTGAGGGACAGAACCGGAGGCCTCAGGAGGCCCTGGACGAGGCGGGGGTTACGGCACGCAGGGGTGGTTATGTAAGCGTGGTGGGGTGGTCGCTACTATCTATCTATATATACCACCCTTCCAGCTTCTTCGGCATAGGTAGAACTCCAGCACAGTTCTTGCAAGCATCATGGCCTCTCTCAGGATAGCCGTAAGTATTTTACAGAATAAACTCATTAGTGGAAAGGAATTAAGTGTAAAATCCTCCAGGTGATAAACAATAATTAATAGGTATACATAAAAATGCAGGTTCTATTCCTGTTAACTCTGAGGGATTTTTTCTCTACCCAAATAGGTTTGATTTGGAATGGTATTTACTCTAGATAATTTAGAACTTAAGAAGCTGTTACAAAAATTAAGTAGCGATTTGAAATATAAAACTAACTCCTAGATTACGGAGGCTAAGAATAGACATGATATGTGTTCTCACAAAACCAGTAACATATTAGTGATCGAACATCCCTAGGGGATGGTGAACTTGATATTTATTTTTAAAATTCTTCATTTTATAGTTACAATAATCACACAATATAAATTCCACAATTAAAAACGTTTAGTAAGACGTTGATTTTCAGCAGCCGATTTAAAAAACATATAATACCATTAAATTCAAATACATTACATTTTTAAATTCATAATCAGATAAGTGCAGATTTATAATATAAAGATAAAAATGGGGTATTTATTATCCATTAAATACTATCATATTATTGTATTTAAAAAAATTAGCTAATTTTCAAATCAAAACTCTGGGTATATTTAGCCTATAATTAAAGTAATTAGCAATTAACATTCTATATAATAATTTTTCGCGGAAACGAGTGATTGTAAATATAAAATATTGATTTCATTTATTTTGTTTCACAAATAATTGCATAATTTTTTTTTCTTTAATTGCTAATTTCTGCTGATTAGATTTTTTTTAGACAGAATTAGGCTCTTTAAGTGAGTTTCTCAGATAGATTTGCTGTAAGAAGAGTATGGTCAGAGTAATTTAGAGATTAAATAATTTTACGTTAGCTATTTCAAAAGGTAAACATGTCAAAGGTAAACATCAAAAGGTATACTCGCTTCAAATAATAAATGCTTCAATTCTTCAAACAACCTTATGAGACAAAGTGATAAATATTGCGGTAATATTGATGACTGTTTTATTGCTAATTTGAATTACATTATATTGAAATCATCACCCTTAAGAAAATGTTGGTCGATAGTGATGTAGGCCTAATACACTTTATTGCAGGTAGAACTAAACAGCTCATATCTAATAACTGTTTTTTATTAGTTTATTTTCCTCACATTTAACTTATTATACAACCAATCAACTAACGTTCTATTCTAATATCAAACATACCTTGAGTTTATTTAATCGGATTGATCAGATTTCTTTTAGTAACAACAGTTGAACCCCTAACATTCAAATTGTTTAATTTCCTTATTGAGATGACTTTTCGGCTATTTTAAGGCCATTATTTGTTCTTAAAATATAAATGATTGTAATTTGGAGTTTAATTATGTTAGACAGTTGCTGAGCCCCGTAGGATCGATGCTGTAAGCCCCTTCTTGTTAGTGCGGGCGTCCTCCCAGGGGATTTGGGAGGAATGGAATACCTCTAAAGAGGAAGGGAGGGACGAATAAAACTAAATTTGTCTTTAATGCGTAATGTTCATAAAATTAAACATTTAGCAATTGTTCAAGTTGATTATTTCGAGATAACTAAAACGTTTATTTTAAAAATAGAATTGAACTTTTTGTTATTCAAAATTATATTTAACTAATTATTGATGTGGGAATATAAGTTAATCGGAAATACCTTTCTACAATACAATATTTAAAAATAAAAATTTTATTTAATCATAATTCCTCTTATTTTCAGTAAATTATTGCTCAAAATCATATTTAATTTGAAAAAATAATTATGTACTGCGTTCCAGAGCCATCCGAAGAGTGCTACAGAATAAAACTAAATACGTAATTTAATTATTAATCATAACATCCTTCCTATGAATTTACTGCAAACAAATTGTATAAAACTTATAAGCTTGTATAAGCTTTCGAGAATGCAATATTTAAAAAAAATGTTTCGAATAAACTATTTTTTTGTTGTATTAATCGTTTGTTCGCTGATCGCTGAATCGATACAATTGCGGTTTGAGGTTTTTAAGTGCAATTGCACCGTTGATGCAATTGACATTGAACAATTGCATACTGACTAAAATCTAATATTTACTTATATTAAATATTTGTTGCCTCTCCTATTTTTGGTATTAATCTCTTTACAAGTTAAATTTACATTACAAACGATGAACTTGGTTTTATCTAGTATGCATTCCTGGTTTTATACATATTTGTCTACTCATTTTTTTAACACTTCCGAGAGAGAAAAAAAAATAGGGACTAAAAAAGTTCAACAGCACTAATATGATTTTTTTTAAAAATAATTATTTCTATATTTCAATGACTTTCATTTGACAATAGATATCAAAAGTCAATATAGAGATCTGTAATTCGTTCTTATTTGTTATTTAAATATTCCTTAATAAAATATTAGTTTGGGAGGTATGAAAATGCAAACTTGAAATTTAAAAGATCGTAATGCGTTTGAACACTCATATTCTTGATCATAATGAATACCATCTGATCACTCACGAACCGTCAACAAGCTTTTCACCTTCAAACATGACCAATATTATTCAGTTGAGAAGTATTTACTTTACAATTTCATAATTCATATACATTTTAATTCATATACTTCAGCATAAAATTTGTTTTTTTTATTTTGATTATAAATTGACCAAATAAAAAAATGTAAAAACTGATTAGAGGTTGCCCTTGTTTTGCTTTATTTATTTAAGGGATTGATTTTTTATTACTGTTAATTATTTTCGACCATTTCAATCTAATGAAGAGATAAACCTCACTCCAAAACCGCAGGACAAACAAACAAAAGTAAGAACGAGCGGAAATGATCTAAGCCTAAAGGTTCAGATGTAGAAAATACGATTGCGATCTCTTTTCTTTTTTCTTATTATGGGAATTGAGTAACCTCAAGAAAGTTCAGAAATGTTAGCAGTGAAAGATCGTATGTAATGTAGCGGCAGGGAATCGATTACTTTCTTCCTAAATCTAGAGAGAGCGGTGTCTCACTGTCGCCATGTAAATAAAGATCAACCTGGAAGTTCATGTTACATATAAGTTAGTATAATGTTGCACCTGTTGAAAGGAATATGAATACTTATAAATAGACTTACCTATAAATGTAGGATTAGATATCATAAAATAATGTGAAAAGTTCACTTAAATTTATTTGGATTATAACATACAGATAGTTGAAAACGGCTTGACCGTAAGATTTTCCTAGAGTTATGATAATTTGTTTAACTACCAATCCGTAGAATTTATACTAAATAACTTTCACTCACTTTAAAAATTCGTGGTTTGGGGTTTTACTTCCTTAATTATTTATCAAATTCTTTAATATTATGTATTAATATTATAAAATAATAAAAGAAGATTTTTTTAAAAATTCATCATTCAATCCCTGTTATACTATTTATCAATTGATTCACCAAGTTTATTCAAATCATTCAAGCAGTTCCAGAGAAAATCCTAAAATAAAAGAGTTCTCGAAAGTGGTAATTTCTTTTAGTCGATTTTAACGAAAAAGTCTTAAAAACTCATGCATGCACGTGCTCTAATATGTAATTTCCGTATCCGTTTTGTTGTGATTATTCGGCATCGCGGTACTTGGTTATTTGGACTCTGAAAAGTGTATTTCTGTCAAAAATTCTAACTCGAAATATTGCACGATCGATATATACACCGTAGATCATAGGTAAGTGAAAGTAAAAAGATGATCTCAAATCGAATTAAAGATTTGTTTTAGTTCGAATATCCTTACAGACTTCCTAGCTAGTTACAACGGCCCCTAAGCGAAATGAAGATACATCATAATAAGTTTAAGAACACAATGATGTTTACCTCAAATTTTAATCACACTAAGTTTAAAGTGTCATTGAACGATTTTATTTACATAAACGAATATCGATTCTCATAAAACACTTTCATAAATTAGTCAAAATTTCACTTTTAGGATTGTTAATTAAGGGGCTGTTCCGTACAGTAATGCGGTATTGCCTACGAAGGAGCGCCACTTTCCATTGCCTTAGTTGTCTGGGTCACATATTACGTGATTTTAAAATGAATTCCCTTTCCTTTTTAGTTCTCTGGGTCACCAGTTACGTATTTTTATAAGAATGTTCGTCCATGATCGCTGTGAAGTCCATTTAATAAAACTGATCCAGGGAACTAATTCAATGAAAAGATAAAGGAGTATCCCACATCACAATTCTGAATTTTTATGATCCAACATTGGGTGTTACCCCCCCCCCCCACATCAAAAGATCACCTTTTTATATCAGAAGATCGTTTCAGACGCTTATAATATCGCTCAGACTGATAAGTTCCTTACATATCGTTGGTGTAATGTAAAAAGGCTGATCAAACAATTTTAAGAAGAGTATATTTGTCATATTTTACTTTTTAGTCTGTAAAATGGTTTTTGGGTGAAATCCTACAGTAAGTTTATATTCCAATTTTAAACTAAAGCACTAAACACTGAAATAATCTATAAAAAAAAAAAGAAAACGAAAAATCCAAGTTCATGGAAACGAGCTTTGAGGACTATTAGTGTTATACCAGTAGCCATGGCTGCGAAATCGTATTTTTAGTTTTAAGATTTTCCACTTTTTGGGGAATTTTCGAAAAGAAAAAACCTACTGTTTTAGGCTACACGAGTCAATTTTTTTTTATTAATTTGTTTGAATCATTAGCTATACGTATGTTTCATTATATGCCTAACATTTGATTAAAATATTAAGGTCGTGTGGATCATTTTAAAAACTAATAGTCTTTTATTTTTCCTATTTAAATGCAGGACTATGTCTGCTACTAACATTAAATAACTATCAAATAATAATTTTAAGACCTATTCATACTAGGCACTTTTTTGATATGTCTTGAAGGGGTAAATTGCCAATTTTTATTTACTGTTTTTTATGATTTACTTGCAAACCTTATTTCCTATGTCTCACAACGTTTACGTGCAATTCGTCAACCCATAAAAAATTGTGTTGGTTTTTGGTGATGTTCACCTTCAAGACGTGTTGAATCAATTAAGTACCGGATACGAATTCGTCTTAAAACCTGATTAAACATCCAAATCTGCAAACAATTATTTCTTCATTCAATACAAAATTAACTAAACCCTCAAGAGATAGGCCACATTAAAACTGTTGATGATAAGCGAAAATCAAATCTAAATTCAAAAAAATTGTAGGAGTTGGCGAACATATACAATGAGATGCCCTGTACAAGCTGTGTAAATCAATCACAAAATAGGCTTAAAATCAATTAGATTTTTTTCACCAAATCTAATAAGATTATAGAACTTCATGAAAAAAACAAAAAAAGAAACAAATAATGTGTTAGTTATAATTCACTCGGCTATTGAACAGTTAGGTTCTTATTAAGTATAGTGAACGTTTTAAAAATAATTGGTCATTGATATTGATTTATAAATATTATTAAGTTTAATGATTGTTTCAGGTTGTCTTGGCTTTGGCTCTTGTTGTGATGGCATCTGCAGCTCCAACTCCAGGTGGTGGTGGTGGTGGTGGAAAACAGTAAGTTGGCATTGATATTATACCAAATGAATGAATATTATTATAATGATCGTTTCACTTTTAAACTGTTAATAAATTTTAGTTGTAGGATTTGACATATTAACATTTTTAAAATAAATTATAAGAGAAAAAGTCTATTTATGATTCACTGTAGAAAGTGGATCCTATTGCTAATTTGAATTTGGGTTTTGAATCTCATAATAACAAACAGAAAATATATCTAATAATATTCCTTTGTTATAATTTTAAACAGTTTGTTTTAGTTATTTCAGAGAGCTCATCATAAGTATTACAGGACAATGAGATATACTAAGAAATAATCAGTAATCCTGATAATTTTATTCAGATTTTAAAGGAATTGACACCTACCAATCTTATAATAATGAAATCACAACTGACAATTTTAAAATTACAATACAGAAGACAAAGAAGCCCACAATTTGGTAGGACAGTTAGGGTATGAGTTTGAAAGAAGAAAGGTTGTAGATAATGATTTTTAATTAATCTATTATAATATGTAATATTTCTTAACTTGTTAATTGTTGTTTAATACATATTCTCTCTTCCATTGGGACTGATAGTGGAAACAATCAATTAAATTAATCTAAAAATATTAAATAAATTGATAATAACGTTGTTCTATAGGATTATCATTGGTGAAGTTGAAGAAAAAAAAAATGATATTGTTAATATTTCCTTTTTTATATTAAAGTCTTTACTCATTTTAAAACAATATATCAAAATTAAATATTTTCCATTTTGCCATGAGGGACAAAAGCCATGACAGCCAAAAATGGGGAAAAAAAAGAACGAAAAAAAGAAATGCAAGGGTCCAAGAGTGCCTAATTAGAAACAGTGTGAGTTCAATTCTTACCTGTGGTATTGGATATTTATGTCTTGGTTGTCCTGAAAAATGAATCTTGACATTTCCTTACCTGCCGGACTATTTCCTCTTACCATTACCAGTACCAGTGATAGGGGATTGATTACTATAAAAATACATACAAATTATCAATTCATTCATTTGCTGCAACATCACAATTTATATTCACAATTTTTCAGGAGTTTAATTTGAAATTTCAAACACTGTATTAATTTCTACGCAACTGTAAAAAAAAAAAAGTAAGATTTGCCTTGAAAGTTGAGAAACAATGCTCTACTTGTTAAAAGGTGGAATCATTGCCATTGTCCCTGTGATATTAATTAATATGACATTGTTGTGGCAAATGAATGGGTTATTAAATATACTTTAATATAATCAGAGAGTGGTCTTAAATTATTGTTAATTATTCTTTCATATAATTTTTATTAGTGTTAATATTAAAAAAAATTTCTATTATTTTTCAGCACTCATTACATAATCCATGTACCCTATTACATCCATACCATTCACAAATACCACAAAGTGCCTGTTTATGTGAAGACTCATACCCACACCACCTATGAAGAACATGACGATCATGATCATCATGGATATGGTGGTGGATATGGAGGATGGGATTAGTAAGTATATACTTATAAATTTAATTACCAACTAAAAATGTAATAAATCATTTACTGTGATATGCTTTGAGAGATAAAAAAGATACTATAACTAAACACTCTGGAATATTATGGACAATATATTACCAATATGGAAAGAAAGAGAAAAAAATCAGAAGCATCCTGCCATATTGTTTGTGTTATTACAAAGTAACCTTTATGTAACATAATTCTTGCAGCAAAGTTATCATTTAAAAAGTAAGAAACCTAAATAATATTAATACCATGGGTCATACAAGAGATATATATTCTTATAAATAAGTGGAAATCATAAAAAGAATGTTTTAATACCATGTCATGAATGCATTAATGTTTTTAATAATATTATTATTTCTATGATGTAGACTAATTATAAGTGATACTGAAAAAAATAGATACCAGTAAAAAAAACATTTACAATTGATTTAAGAAGTTTTTAACGGTAAGAAAAAAAAAAAACTTAAAAAAACGGCACTTCAGTGATTCACAGTTGATTTATGAATTCTAATATTATTAATAAATTATTTAAATTTTATATAAATTCTGTGACTAAGTACCAACTTAATTTAACTAAAAAAAAATTTTTTTTTCAGAAGAGAACTACCAAATCAGTATAAATGAAAGAAATTCCAATGAGACTGGTGTGTATCATAACTACTGTACATAGCGCATCGAGGTGCCACTTGACTGTATATCATGTTATATAAGTACAAATTAATGTATAAAGTCATCATAAATCAAAAATCCATTTTGTTAATATTGTAATAATAACTGTAAAACAATATTTTTTGTAATAAAATGAAAATCTAAGTCATAAAGTGTAGTTATTTTATTAAAGCAATATATTCCCTAAACGTAACAAAATTAAATAAAAGAGCCTGCCAGCAATGACCTCCTGGACCCTGTTTCATAATAAAGTACAAACTAATACTATTAATCTTGTAGTTTGTATTTGGTACAATTTTACTGACTTAAACCATTCTGCCAGATAATGTTTTACTTTTACACTCAAGTAAAATTGCTAATAGTCGCCCTCATCATGAAACAAAATGTATTAGTGCTTTACAGTTTGTATACTTGTATTTATGGACTAATACAATTGGCTTTCATTATGAAATAGTCCCCAGGGAGTATAACGTTAATGCTGAGCAAAACCTATTAAGCATTGATCAGAGGGTATTATAGTGGACACTAGAAATAATTGTTTAACTTGATTTGAGACTCGCACATCAGAGTAATAAGGGAAATTTCTGTTTAAATTAAAAACTATTGAAAATAATTAATTATTACTAAACGAATATTTTTTATTACAATTGATTATCAAACCAGTCAAAAAGAAGGATTCAAATGATATATAAATAATTAATTATAATAGTTTTAACGTTTTAAAATGTATATAGTATGTATAGTATATTTAGTCCTAGCCATTGGTTTACTTATTATAAATGCAGTTACGTATTTAATATTATAAGTACACACTGAATACAACAAATAATGAATAAAAATAATAATTATATAAAAAGTAACTTAATGTAAAACAAAATTAACTCATGCATAAATTAAAATAACCAAATTAATTTAAGAGATAAAAGAACTTTAAAGCATAAAAATACTTTAAAAATTCATAAAAATAATTTAAAACTCAAGCAAAACCTCTAACACAAAACATTATGAAAGTAATTTAAAACATACATTAAAAAAAAAAAAAAAGCTCAATAATTTAAGAAACATAAATGGAATATAAAAATAAACTTATTAGTAATAACATTTAATAATATCAGAGAACAATAGGTATAATTATTCTGAGCAAAAGGAGCATGAGATACCTTTGAATGTCTTACATTATGAACAGGGATACTAAAAGTTCCAGTTATATAAGTTCCACGGAATTAATTTTACAGTTTAACAATTTCTGTAGGAATACGAGTTCACTTTTTGCTCAGTAAGTTTCAAGAGATTCCAAATTTAATTGTTTCAACAAAACCAGATAAACAACTTTGAAAGTGCAATTTAATTTCCAGCTAACAAATTTTGAAATCTGTACTGAACAGTTTCTAATGCAGAAATTTGATATCAATAATAGGAAGACCAGACACTATAGATGCAAATTCGAGAATATCACTTATAATATTTTTTATGTTTATGTGTGGATACCAGCTACTGCATTTTTCCACTTAGAAAATTCAAATTGGATAATTTAAATAGTTAATTTATCCTCTGCAGTGGGTTTGCAATTGAAGATTGGTATCCAGAAGTGAGTGGACATATCTAATGAAGATTTTATCGTACAAAATGTATAAAAACAGAACCAAACTCAGTATGAATGAAAACAGCACCTTATTTCCCCAAAATGAATACAAATCTTTTTTTTTTGGAATACTTTGTTGTTCAGAGATATTATTAGGAGCGGGAAGGAGATGTTATGCCTTAATAATTTCAAAAAATCTGAAACGGGAAATTTAAGAATCTACTTTATACTGCAAAAATTGTGGTGGAACATTCAAAGAGGTTATTGTATTCAAGATTGCTTACAAATACTATTCAGAGAGATTAAGTAAATAAAGAAATGTTTAATAAAGAAAGGAATAATTTCTGGGAATACTCTTCACATCTCTGGTAAGTGGGAAAATTGTTGGGAAATTTTAGATATTGCACCCAAAGCACAATAAATTGTTGTAGCAAAATTCCCGGTGTAGTTTAATGTGGATGTAGTAACTTTATCATATCTGGTTAGCTGTGTTTTTAAAATATTCACCTCAGATAAGTTGATAAGTAATAATGCAGTGACCATCTATTTTTTTAATTATAAAATAATTTATAATGACGAGAATAAGATAGTTGACTGTGGATAATATATATGTGGAGAATTTTCATATGTATTTTATTAATTGTTTTTTCCTCTTACTTAATTTTAATATTACTCTTCTCATGGTCTTTATTTTCTTATAACACTTGAATTATTCATGTCTGTTAACACTATTTATGTATCCATAATGTTAGATATTTTCTTTTTTTCTAATCATTATATATGTCCTTTTATCCATGGGTTGTTATCTTGTTTTTACGTTCTTAGCCCTGATGAAGGCTAGAAATTCTACCCAAAACGTTGGCACTGTTAAATACATTTTTACTCATTTGTGTTTTTTATTGAACGCACCCCCAACCATCTTCTTCTCATATATAAAATAATTTAATTGAGTCAATTTATTTAAATTAAAAAATAATACTTGGGTAAATATTTAAATATATTTTTGGGTACAAATATTTTTATAATTTCAAATGAATCACGAGGACAGCTATATACACATCTTTAAGATGTTGTCTCCAAAGCATTATTTGCTGATATAGTCCATTTCTCTTAGTAAGGGTAGTGTAGATATGCTCTACTTGTTCTAATTGTACCACATAATGAAGTTAATATCAAATAAACACCAATTATTCTGAATTGTGAGTATTTCAAAATGAATCTTCTTTAGACCCATTAAAGCAAAGTGGCCCGAACATGATGATAAGTGAATCACTTCTAATACACGAGTATCAAACATATTTTTTAATAAGATATCTTTCAAGATATTATTTCAAACTTACATCTAAACCATCAGTAGTTTTGTTTTAATTAAAATAGTATAGTTCAAAATAATGTTTGTATAAAAAAACGGAATGTAGTCTGATGTGTGCAGAAACAAGTTTAGGATCCCAGCTATTATTGACCCAATAACATTGTGATCAGATGTTTAATTGATAAATCAATATATGTTATTTTAATTTAAATAGAAAAATAAATGAATAAGCTTATTTTCAAATATGTATCGTGAGTGGACATTTTATAATGAACTATATTTCTCTCGTGTGGTTATTTAATTTACTTTTAAATATTTTCATCAATAAAAAAAATGTTTTGAAAAATAATAACAAAATACTATGACAATACTCTTTGAAATTAAACTACTTTTCAAATCAATTTTGAATATATTTGCCGCATTAAGATGTATATTAAGCAATAAACAATTATTTTTCCATTTGACATTTTTATATATTCATATTATTTAGTAATAAATATTTAACTATTTTGTCTAATGCAAAAAAAAAAATTTAAAGCAAGTTCTTTCTGAGAAAAAAATACCTCCATTTACAAAATATGGAGTTATAAGTGTGGTTTTCTAGAACAATCCAATGCTTAAAACGAACTGAAAGAAATCCAGTTTTCCTCCAAAAAAAAGATATCAGAGCTACCCATTTTATCTTCCTATTCCTAAATACTTTGAAGTTCACAAAACAAAATGGTAAAATACATACAAAGTTAATGAGATTAGTGCGTTAAGTTTCCAGAAGAGGTAAAAATCGTAGGAAACAAATTCTTTAAATCAAAAACAAAATATTGTAATAAAAAATTGAACAAAACATGATAATTAGTTGGTAAATGTCAAAAATATTTTTTGTTAGTTAAATTATATTTTTTGTTTTGGTTTTTAAACAAAATCCAATCCAAATTACTTAACATGTTTTTATATTGAAAACTACATGCCAAAAAAAAAGAAAGAACGTAAATTGAAAATGAAAAGATACTAGAATTCATATTAAGACAATTTAAGGAACAATTAGTATAAGAAGACAATTACTAAAAAAACACACAGATATGCAACTAAATTTCATATTCAAATAGAAAGGAGTATAAGATAAAATATATGGAATTCAAAACATAAAGGTTAACTATAAACATGCAGGAGATAGTCCAGGAAATGCAGCACTTTCAAGGTGCAAAAGCCTGGGTCGTTGTGATTTTTTAATATGTTTTTTGGGTTGGATAGACATTAAAAATCTAAACTTGTGACCTCGCCAGATGATTTAAAGTTTATTTTATTCAACAAAAGTCTTCAATTTTTTATTCATTTTTCATTAAATGTTTTATATCCCAGCAAAAATCAATAACCAGAAAACAATTATGCATACCAATTTTAAATTAGATAAAATTTTCTAAAATTTGAGTTCTTTGATAGTACTCGAGATACAGTTTTTCCGAAATCAGCATTTCTTTTGGTAAAATGGGAAAACACCATTTTGAGTCTTCATTTTGGCAAACATGATAAAAAATTATACTCCTAAGAAGAAGATAATCATCAACTACTTTAAAATAAATTTAATAAGCTCGATTTTGAATACTAATAGACATCTGTATGTCCAATGGTTTCTGAAATATTAAACTTCTCTCAAGAAAACTAATTTTCAATGAATGTAATAAAATATTTATTTAAACAACCCTGCAGTGAAATAAAAAAAAATATTATTAATCATAATGCATTTAATGTATTGATATTCAACAGCTAAGAAATAAATTGATCATAGTTAATGAGTAAGTCATGTTGTTAATAAAATACATAGTTAATGAGATAACAGAGTTTAAGACCAAAACATATTAATTAAATAAAACACATTACATTAGTGTTAAATCAATGTAATACAAATAGAACAGAAAAATAATTAGTTTGGAGGAGAACAAGTTCAATACTTTTGTAGCATAAATGTATGTTTAGCTCATTTCAATATAGCTTGAGCCTTCTCTTTTCTGGTTATTAATATTTACTCTAAATTAGTTAATTTTTTTTTTCTATTAGTTTATAAAAGGCAGAGGTATTCCAGAGCATGGAAACTCCCTTCACTTTCATGAGAGGTCTCCTTTGAATTGGACAGTCAAGCCATAAGGATTCTATTTGTGTCTCATATTTTTTACAATTATTATTTCATAATTAATATTGTTTTGGAAACTTCAAATACATTACATGAGGAAAAAGAAATTACACTGTTGGTGTCTTGCTAGATTAGCCAAGGAAAAGAGACCTCTTATGAGAGAGTTACCTAGTACTGGATTACATTGAAACTACCACAAATAAAATACACTTCCGACCATCTGCCACGGGTGCAAATTTAGATATTTAATGTCATTTCATACCCTAAAAAAAAGTCAGAACAATATGACTATTTGAGATTGTTTGCTCTTGTTTTTATTCTTAGTTTTTTGGACTAAGAAAGTGACTTAGGAAGGAGAAGTAGACAAGATCTTACAACCAAACAAATATAAATAAATTTTCAAGAACAGATATGTATTGAAGAAAACATAAGACCCTCTCAGGAATTTTATGAAAGAAATAAATAAAATCTAACTACCAGACCTCTGACAAAAATAAGATTCAGGAGTTCTTCATTCCTAATTAGAAAGAGAAATAAGAATTTTGAGAGTAGAAATGATAAAAAATAAAACAATGAAGATGGTATTGTTCAAAGAATCCAGGAGTTTTACGGAAAAATCTAGATGCAGTTTAGCCTCCATACACATTAATTTCCCTACCAAGTTGAAGTGAATGAGCATTTGGTATAATGAGTACTTACTGGCCAGTTTTTTTTTTTAGTGTTTTCCTAATTAAGTCAGTTCATCTATATCAACAAAATGGTACTGAAAGCTTCTGTTAGTCCCTTTAAATCCTGATTAAACTTAAGTGGTTTACTTATATAACATGCTCAAAATAATATTTGTTTATGGCATTGGATGTTATGTACAAAGTTGGGTTTTATTGTGATTATACTGAAAAAATGAAGAATGCATCAAGTATTTTTAAGCAGGATGAGTTTTTTTATTAGATTTTAATGTTTTATATTAAAATTGTTTATGACAAAAAAGTTAAGACTAATTACAGCTAAATAATTATTTTCTATTGAAATTAATATAGTAATTAGTAACATTTTATCACTACTTTGTTATATAGCTTACTCCCTAGAGAGTAATACTTTATTTAAAAATCGACATCATGAAAACTAGATCATACGAGGAGAAGATGGTTGGGGGTGCGGTCAAAATGAAACACAAATAAGTTGATGTATCTTATTTAATTGTACCAACGTTTCAGCTAGAGTTTCTAGCCTTCATCAGGGCTAAGAACAGAACAAGATAACTACCAATGAATATAGAAAATAAAAAATAAAATATAAAAAAAGTGAAATAAAGTGAATAATTTTACAGATAGGAATAAATAAAATGAAGTGATAAGAAGTGGAAAATAAAATGTATACATAGGTAATTGAATAAGATGGTAAAACATATTTTATTTTACCTTGTTCTGTTCTTAGCCCTGATGAAGGCAAGAAATTCTAGCTGAAATGTTGGCACAATTAAATAAGTTACATCAACTTATTTGTATTTCATTTTGACCACACCCCCAATCGTCTTCTTCTCGTATAGTCATCCACGGTCAACTATCTCTCATAAACTATATCGTTAAGCAAGTGACTGCTTCTAAACATTATCAAAAAGCATTCTTTTAAGGCAATAAATAAAGAACAAAAAATTTAATCAATGACATTTAAATAAAAGAATTATGTTATTTTTAAAATAGTATGGTGTGATGAAAATGAACTTTTATTCATCTTTTGATGTTTTCATGTAATTTATAACCTTAGGTAATCTTACTATTTAAAAAAAAATGTAACTAAATATTAATGATAATATATACATGAAAAACATCAAATCATGTATTCTTTATCATTCCTTTTATGTATACACAAAATTAATATTTATTTGTAATTTAGGAATTTCAAAATTATACTCTAAAAATTTCATTGATATTTTATATAAAAATGCAGATTTTAGTACAATATCAAAATTTCTTAAAACTGGATATATTGCAATAAAATACAAAGTATTGCCCAAAGCAGTGTTATTATGTTGTTTTCTTTTCTACTTTTAGTGTCTATGCCGTTTCTGATGTGTTATTATTTTTACATTTGTGAATTGCCTGACCTTCTGGATACATTATTTTTCTCCATGTGCTAGTTTTTAACAAGTATCTCAGTTGAAACTATAGGATAAGAAAGAGATGAAAAACATAGTAGATGAGCAAAATGAGTCACCATTTCTTAGGATTTCATTTGAAGACCACCAAAAACCAAATCTGTACAAAATAATAATTGCTCAATTAAAAATAACCAATATGGAATAATAAAATGGCATATAACTTTAATTAGAATTATTAATTGCTTTTCTCATACTATTTAGCTCTTATAATCTAATGATATATTTTTTTTTTTTATGTGTATACTATTACTCTTTGAAGAGGAAAAGGAAGACAGAATGTGAGATACATTCCAGAAATGAGGATTGGGCTGGATAAAGCGACAAGAGCTGGTGCTGGAGAGATACACCTAATCCGTGCTATACAAAGGACAACTTCACACTTTGTGTAGTGGTGGTATAAGAGGAAATGTGGAATATTAAGATTTAATTTGGAAATTAAGATCCTACTAAATTATCTGTAAATCATTCATTTTTACCTAATTCGGATCCATAAAGAATTGTATAGCACTAGACAAGAGAGCGGGATCCTATTGCATATAAATTGGGATAGTACAAAATATCATAATTGTTAAATTATGACTATGAATAAAATTTGATAGATCAGAAAAATTAGTTATTAATACTTGCCACAACGAAAATCTTAAAGTGGTGAATAATTCCTGGGATGATTCTGAAATGAAAGTAAATCATGATTTTCTCATAAAAGATATGAACTCTCAAAAAAAAATAATAAAACCAAAAACAAACTCTGTTTTCTTCAATCAGGTTAAGACTTTTTGCAAATTCATAACTTTTAATTTCAGTTTTTTAGCACAAAGGCTAGTGTAACTCTCATGTCATTTGTTGCATATCATCTATTTTGAGGTTTTGTCTTGATAGCAAGTAGTATAGAAAAATCGGATTGATGCCGATAGGTGATAGCTAATAGAATCAGAAATCTTAGAGCCAGATTTGCAACTTTAGTACTGTGCCACTTATAAATATGCGTTAGTTTTTGCAGTCCTACCAAAACCGCTGGTCTAAGAGTACAAGAGTAATATATGCTTAAGTTTATCTTAGAAAATCTACAAACTAATTCATCCTTTAAATATTTCTCTTGTTACTGTTTTATTAAGTGTGTAGATAAGGTATTTTAATTATTTGAAAAAAAAAATAAAGTAAAAACATGCAAAAAAAAGTAAAAGTAATAAAATATAGTAATAAAATTGAAAAAAAAAACATGTAGAATAAAAATATAAATAAAAATCTAACTTTGTAATATTTATCAATAAATAAATCTCTTCTTCTTAAAAAAACCCCCCAAAAAAAAAAAAATTGAAATTTTATTCAGTTACCAGAAAGTGAATTCGTTTGTATATTATCTGAGATCAACCAGAGAACTTTATTACTACGATTTGATCTAATTAAACTCAAATGTTTTGAAACCATTAAAAAGACAAGTTTCCTCACATTCTGATGTTAATAATAAAGTATACATCTGCCAGACTTGGAGACAGTTTAAAGAAACTCAAATATATTCAAAAAATCTATAAATTCAATTATTCTCATTGATTTACAAAAAAAATTGAAGTTGAGTAACCCCAGGTGCTATGAAATATTTTATTGATGTTTATGCTACAAAACGTGAATCACTTGAATGAAAAATTTTCCTGTAGTGGTAGAAAATGGAGTTTATTTTCGGTTTCATCACACCAAAAAACACAAAGGTCAGCCAAAATCAAATCAAATTTCACTCATGCTGTCTCTGTAAACAGTAAACTCCAGTTATAACCATAACCTAACATTTCCTACTGCAGTATTTCGTAAATAGACACATTTTTTATTAATTTAATTCATGAAATTAACTTTTCTAAAGATAATAATCATCAATATTAATAGTTCTAGATAGGATAATTAAAACATGAACAAATAACTGTATATTAAAAAAAAATCAGGGTAAATTAATAAAAAATATTATCAATAAATACTATAGATTATTTTTAATATGCAATCCAGTAGAAATATACTTTTGATCCTAATGTATACACTTTTTACAGATTATTACTTTTATCTGTAACCTCTTCCCTCACTTTTGTTCCCATTTATTGATAATAAAGGTGGCAACCCTGTAGTTCCTTTAATTAAAATCATCTGAAAATCAAAGGTGAGTAAAATTTACTGTTATTGGTAGAAATTTGACAGGAAAATTACATGAGGAAAAAAATTCTAATAGCTTTTGAATTACAGGGTAGACTATAAAATTATTTTCAAAATTATATCAGCCCAATATGTGTAAATTATCTAATATTTGAATAACTTATCAAAAATATAATCAAACTTGATTTTTTTAGAGTAGAACTTAAAGCTTCCAGCATATCTTCCATGGAAAATATTATTTCCACAAATTTATTAAGGCTCATCTAGTGATTAAGCACTTTCCCTCTCACTATTACTCCTGTTAACTACAATTGAGTTCTTAATATTCACTTTTGTTTACGAACATCCAATAAGTACTAACTTGTCCACCATTCAGAGATGTTTATCACAAAAAAAAAATCTTTCCATTCACCATTGCTATTGGAAAAAATGTTGTTGATAGAAGTGCAACTAGCATTAAGTACAACTTCAGGAAAGTACAAGTTCATTTTCGATAATAAGCTCCTCATTAGTAACAGAAATAAAATTTTTAATCACAGCTTATGGTCAAGAATTATAATGTAAAAACATTGATACATACCTGAACATTGACAGCTTCCTAATTTACATAGTACACCATATATTAGCCTTTCTAAATCCACAATTTTAGGTGATGAAAAAAAACAGTTATAAGAGAATAATGCTTTCTAATCAACTAGATAAAAACAATCAACCTATGTAAATTTAAAATTTGCACTTTTTTACTAGCTAAAAAATGATAGTTATTCCTAGAATTTTTAATGAAATAATTTATTTTTTTCGAGGAATGTTTGTCCTGCTGAACCACCTCTCGTCAGACAAATTGTCTTATCTTAATTTATGAACACTTATTAAGATTAGGGAGGTATTTGAAAAAAAAATACTAACATCAAGCTACACTTTAACTGTATAGCTTAGTATTATTTATTAATAAAATAAATAAATATTTTTTTAAATGTATGTATTTTGGTATTTAAAAATAAATTTTATAATTTTTATTAATTAAAAATACCTTTGAAAGTAATTAGAGATTTATTTAATGTTTTAAAATTTATATAGTAGTCATGACAGATTGGAGGTATAGATTTTAATAGATCAAATATGTCCTTGTTTTCACATTTACTCGGTGTTGGCTCGGAAATAATACATTCTTTAACTTACTTTTCATCTGCAGGAAGCTATAACAATCATTTGAATTACTCTCAGAGTAGCCTATAGAAAACTATTTGACTTAAGTCATTCCGGTCAAGTGTAAATTTGATTTTTTTGAGTAATTTAAAAAAAAAAAAATTTTTTAGAACCATTTATTGGACCTAAAGTCTACTCTTAAAAATAGCATCACCTAAGTCTTGATAAAAAATGGTCTTATAAAGTCCACTGAAAGCCTTAGATAACCTTTTAATTATAATTTCATATTCAAACAATGGTTTAAGACCACCATATTTTCAATTTAAATAGTTTGTGAAAAAGAAAGTTACCTGACTCCTAATGAAATGAAAATTTGTCATCATAGATAAGAACAAATTAGTAGGTGTTGTTTCACATTTAAACTTGAACAGTAGTTGTAGTATGAAATTAAATAATTCCGCAATCAATTATACTTAAGTAAAATTAACAATTTTAGTTATGGTTGTAATCATAAAAAAGAAAACAAAAGATAGAAAATGTTTCTTGACAAGAAAAAAAATTGATAATGTACAAAATTCAATTCTGTAATTTTACATTTTATTACTGTAATTTCAAATGAAATCTTCACTTTTAATAAGCAAAAGTACATACATATTTACAAATTATATGTTTTAAAATTTAATGTAACAAAACGATTCTATTTTACTATATTGAAAAAATATGCTTCCATTAACTGGAACTAAAAATGCAACAGTCATTAAAGGAAACAAAATCTCAAGTAGGAATTTGTTCAGGTGGAAGAAATGTAGAACTGGTGAACATGGCTGAAGTTATTGGAGTATCTTAAAATTACCACTTTGACCCTTTCTTCTTCTTTCTTTGAGGTAACTTACTACCACGAGGTTTTATTTCATCAGAAACAGGCTCAACTTGCTTTTCTTTATTTGCTTTGGGATTCATTTTAGACATATCGTACTGATCACTTGCAGCACTAGCAGCTCCTTGTGATCCCTTCCCAATATCACTTTTATTCCTACGATCTTTTTTACGTTTGTAATTAGATCTTTCACGTCTAGGCAACCACCTTTCAGGGTCAGGAGAAACAAGAGGATCATAGTTTTTGGGTAATCTTTTCCTTTTCTTTTTATTGTGAGACTTGGATACTTTCTTAAGAAATGGTGTTCCAGGTGATTGGTCCATTTTCGCTACTTTCTTAATAGCTTTCAATCCCATCATCCAACTGGAAGACTCTAAATAATCAACATCAAGATGAGGTGTAAGGTTAACTGCATCAGTTATCTTATCACAGTAGGTATATGCTTTTCGGGGATCTACTTTGGCATAAGCTACTGTTAATTTTGATAGTACAGAAATATCTTTTGGTTTTATCTTCAGTAGTTCTTCTAAACAAGAAGCTGCTAGCTTTGGCTGTCCAGATTTTAAATGTAAATCAGAAGCATGCTCCCACAATGCAGTTAAGTTTCCTACATTACTTTTATTTTCTTTGTTCCACTCAACAGCTTCCTGTAACACTTGAGATGCTCCAGAAGTGTCTCCTAGAGCAACCATAATGGTAACTAATGCACTAACTATTCCTGGTCGGAACATATCTTTCCCTAACAACTTAAGTGTTTCACATGCTTTCTCATATTTACCCATATTCAAGTAAAGTTGAGCAATAGAAAAAACCATCTTTATATTTGTCCCATTACTTACTTTCAAATGGGTTTCAAGCACCTCAATGGCAGATGCCAAATCTTTGTATTTCATATGAATGGCAGCTTTCAAGAAAACTATTGCTTCTAAATTTTCAGGATGTTCCTTAATAAACTTGTCACAAACACTCAATGCTTCTTCCTTTGTTTGAGCAGTAATCGCTGTAACATGAGTTATATTATTTTCGATGATCCTTTTCTGCACATTAGAGAGCTTAGTAATCACAGCATCACTTTGAAGTGTTTTCATTCTCTTTTTGAGTTCAAATACATTTTTATTTTTTTGCGATGCTAAGAGATTATTATTAAGTACGGCAATTATACTTTTATCTCCAGGCCCTTTGTCAAGAATCATTTTATAGGCACTTAGGGCCTGACTCTCTTTGCCTTGAAAATGTCGGCAACATGCAATTTGAGCTTTCACAGAATTAGTTTCCTCGTCAATCTCTTCTTGTGGTGCGTCTTCTTCCAAGGCTTCATAACAGGCTTTTTCTGCACTTATAAGATGTTTTTCAGCTTCTCCAAACTTGTGTTTATACATTAAGTAACATCCAGTATTGAACATAACTTCATAAGCTTCTTCTTGGAGATTATTTTTATCAACAATGGAATAGATATCAGTATCTTGACCACAATTAACAAGATTTGCTACTGTGGCAGTTAAGTTGGTTTTACGCTCATCATCATATTCATCAGCTGTGCTTTTGATAATAGTTTTATATAAATTATAACATTCATCATAAGTTTCTAAACGATATGCTATTTGAGCCCTCAGTTCTAAAAATGGCAGTTTATTTTTGTCTGGTGAAGAATCAATAACTTTTAGAGCTTCATCTATTTTGTTTAAACGATACAAGGAATAAGCTTTTTCATAAACTGTTTCCTTAGCCAATTCGGGATGTTTTGAACATGCCATTAACACATCTTCAAATTTGTCTAAATTTATCAATGCAACAATTTTACATTGAAATGCTTTTAATTCTCCACTGTAAGTATGTAAAACTTTGTTAGCAGTTTTCACAATTTTATCATACTCATTTTTTACAATATGTCTATTGATAGCACTGTAGTATGCATTGAGAGTACTGTTTTGGGCCATTATGATGATAGAGGTTAAACACAAATTTGAAATAAGACAATATGTTTCATTTATTTCAATTCATCCCAACTTAATAGTCACACTTTCAGTATAAAATGATCATTAGTAGAACGTATTAATCTTTCTCATAGCATTATTGAACTTAGATTAAAGTATGAAAGAAGTCTAAACTAGAAATCTTCTGAATTCACTCACTCACAATGAAGAATGAACAGGTAACTTGCAATATATGAAAACATATATGCCAACGTCAACCAACCTACGAGAAGGTTATTGGTGGCATGCTGGCACTACCGAACATATTTTCATTAATAATAATAATGCGCCTACTTATAATGAAAGGTATCAATAAATTAGTAAAGGAATTCGTAAAAATGCAATAGTTAAAATTTTAAATGGATAAAAGAATTTCGAAGTTTTCGAAAAACTAAGCTGTTAGCGCGAATTTATTTCCTTTTAGTTGGAAACAAATTTTTATATTGGTCAATCTTAGAAGGAGTTGAAGTACGTTATTATATTTGTACCTTAAAGAATTTAAGAAAAGATATAAAAATAAAACATCAAAAGTATCGATATATGACCTAAGGCGGTTCACTGGCTCTATCTATCAACTCCAGTAGAAATGAATTAGTCAAACATGGAACAACTACTTTCATAACATGTTACTACGTTCCGATTTTTTGTTTGTAACTAGGAATGAGTAGAGACATTTCGATACGTCATATACTCCGTAGCGTCGATAACTTTTGTCCTATATTTGAGATACATTCCATTTGATACTTGCGATACTACTTTTTCGATATGATACTGATTTTTATTTCCTTATCAACTTTTTCTTAGGATGTAGGAAGATAGTTCGGATGGCAGTCATTAAAGGTGTTAAAATAGTAAAAGAAAACTATTTATTGTTAACTAACGTTTCGCCCCATATTGCAGGGCTAAACGAAACTTCGCCTGGGCTAAATGAAAAAACAAGATACAAACATTATAGAATTTACAAAAAATTAAGATAAACACATTTCAAAACAATTGTTATGTTTATTAAGTATATTAAAAAGAAATAATAATAACAATATAAGGAAGTATACATGTAGGTGGACTGGAAACAAGTTACTAATAAATATAACTAGATGTGATAAAAGTTTTCAATACATATCTAGACTAATAAATTTTAGGAGAATACTCATCAAAATTTTTATAAATACGGTACAGAGGTAGGTGCAAAAGGTAGAACAGATAGGTGATGTAAATATGGCATAGGTGAGGTATAGTTGTAATATATAAAATGGAAATATTAAGAAAAAGTGGGGCGAAACGTTGGTTAACAATAAATAGTTTTATTTTATTATTTTGATACCTTTATTGACCGCCTCCTGGACTTTCTTCCTATAATCTACTTTATACGGTCAACTATTTTCTTCCTATCTTTCTAGTATCAATACTTTTTATCCGATACTCTCGGAGTAACGATAACTGGTAGCGAAACAATAGATCGAAAGAAATATCGATAATTTAGTGGTATCGTTTTGTTTCCTCCATCTACTAGTACAAGAGCCCAAGAGGAGAAAAAAGGCAGTCATTTCACTCCAATTTTTTATTACTTAATTGAAAACTAGGTATAATTACTAGTCAAAATTTATGAGTCTACCAAGTATAGGTAGGGGGAATAAAAAGTGGCGGCTGTTTCAAAACGTTAAAAATAATACATTTTTTATTCGGAGCTCTATATCTTTACGACTACCAACATCAATATAAAATCTAAGAGAGCATCATTTAAAGTAGAGTAAATTTGCTAAAATGTAAGCCCTAATAGAGCTATTTACGTTCAATAGTTCTCGAGAAATAGCTTTTTAAAAATGTATGGAACGTACTGAAATATGAGTAGTTAGTTAATTTATTTTGAGAAATCTATGCCTCAGGAACTATGTGACGTACAGATGTCAATTATCACTCAAATTAAAGATAGTTTAATGTACTATAAAGTAGTTGATAACGTTCTGTAAGTCCTATGGTATCTGAAATGAAGTTTTTTACAAATCAAACTTATTGTCCGAACAACTATAAATCAATTAATTTTAGCAAATATCATGAAAACTACTATTCCTACGAAGGTAAAGGTCATAAACTACTTTTTAGTACATTAAACTAGCTTTAATTTGATTGCTAATAGACATCTTTACGTCACATTGTTCCTGAGATATAGATTTCTCAAAATAAATGAACTAACTACTGATATTTCAGTCCATTACTTGATTACTTTAATGAAAACTATGTATAATTACTAGTCAAAACTGATGAGTCTGCCAAGGTAAGGTTAGGGAAATAAAAATTGGCGGCTGTTTCAAAAACTTAAAAAAAATTAATTTTTCATTCTGAGGTCTATATCTTAAAAACTACCTACAAAACTAGAAAATCTAAAAGAACATTTTTTAAATGAGAGTAAATTTTCTGAAATATGAGCCCTAATATAGGGCTATTTACGTCCAATAGTTCTCGAAATATAGCTTTTTAAAAAGCATCATTTCTTAAAAATCTACAGAAAGATTGGTAGTTAATTTATTTTGAGAAATCTATATCTCAGGAACTATGTGCCTAAAGCTAAATATGTCAATTATCACTCAAATTAAAAACTGTTTAAGGTACTATAAAGTAGTTTATGACCTTTTCCTTCGTAGGGATAGTAGTTTTCATGAAATTTGCCAAAATAAATTGATTTATAGTTGTTCGGACAAATTTTCATTTGCCAAATTTTTATTCATATGTGAAAATCATAAAAACTACTACCGCTACGAAGATAAGTGTTATAAACTACTTTATAGTAAGTTAAATTCCCTTTATTTTGAGTGTTGGCCGACATATGAGCGTCTTATGGGTCTAGAGATATATTTTTTTGTCAAAATCCAACATTTTATACAAAAAACTAGAAATTAACATTTTGTGAGTTTATTTTGTCAAATATCATATAACCTAGTACTCCTACAAAGATAAACATTATTAACTATTTTATAGTAAATTTAACTAGCTTTAATTTGCGTGCTGGCAGACATCTGTAAGTCGTATGGTTTCTGAATTGAAGTTTTTTACAAATCTAACTTATTGTCTGAACAACTATAAATCAATTTATTTTAGCAAATATCATGAAAACTACTATTCCTACGAAGGTGAAGGTCATAAGTTATAGTGAAGGTCATCACTATAACTACTTTATAGTGCATTAAACTAGCTTTAATTTGATTGCTAATAGACATCTTTACGTCACATAGTTCCTGAGATATAGATTTCTCAAAATAAATAAACTAACTACTGATATTTCAGTACATTTTTATGAAATGTTGCTTTTTAAAAGGCTAATATTTCAGCAAATTTACTCTTCTTTAAATAATAATCTTTTAGATTTCCTAGTGTAGTGGGTAGTTTTTAAGATACAGAGCTGCGAATGAAAAATTAATGTTTTTTTAAGGTTTTGAAAAGCCGCCATTTTTTATTCCCCCTACCTATATTTGGCCGACTCATCAGTTTTGACTAGTAATTATACATAGTTTTCATTAAAGTAATAAAAAATTGGATAACTGCCTTATTTTCTTCCCGGCTCTTGTACTATACAGTTTTGTTTCCCACGATGTTCTGGTATTTCTTCCATTCCGTTCCAGCCTAAAAATCCACTAGTACTTATACTGGTCATCATTCTACCTCGTTCCTTGTACCCACCATTGGAGTGATCCCTCCCGTTTTTTTGTACCCCCGGCCGTCGGCTCCCTGCCCAATATATAAAAATTATAATATTTTATAATTATTATTTTTAGTTTTTAAATAAATAAATTGTTTTTCTTGAATATTGAGTAACTTTTTTGGACCGTTACTTGGACCATTTTCCTATATTAATACCTTGTTTTTAATATTTTTTCACTCGTATTCAAAGGAAATAGAATAAAATAAAATAAATCATAATCATACTTTTTATGTTAGGATCCTTACAAAGTGCCGCACCCCTGATCATTCTATTCTATTCTATTCATGGCTTGTAGCGGTACAGATTTTCTTTTATATTAACAACTTTTAATCATAAAAAATTTGAAAACGTCATTATTTTTTAAACAATTGATAAAACTTTTTTTTCTGTTTGCTTATTTTAATTTAATTACTTGGCTCCTAGTTGAGCAACAAATAAGGCCAAATTTATAAATTTAATTGAAAAAATTAGTGTTTAACTTACTTTGCTACTAAATGTTTTAAAAATAAAAAATTGACGACTGAGGAATAAAGAACTTGTGATCGTTAGAAACGTTCCTTGTTCATTTGAAAATGACTACCGCTACAACCCACGAAGGGTCTGTGGTTCAGTACTTTGTAAGGATGTACTGTATCTGTTATACATTTGAACAAAGGTAAAATGTAAATATTTTAAAAATCGAAGGCTATACTCAGTCATTGATTGTTTTAAGATTCACTCCAATGCTTTTTTTGTGGAAGGACTGCTGGTTCCACAGACTGGTTGTGAAATGTTGAAATCTTCCATATCAAACCATTTCATAAGCCTTTGAATACGGTTTTGGGAGTTTTTTGATATTTCCTCCTCACTACATTCGGAGATCCCAAGTCCCAATGTTATTTTGCATTTTTAATGTTATATGTTCCTGCACAGCTCCTTCAAATTGAGTAAGGGGGTAAAAAAAATTGTATGTGGATCATGTTGGTGTTAAAAAAATGTCGGATTCCAGCTTTTTTTTCTCCATTCTTCGCCATTCGTGATTTTTAAATACTAGTGAAATTATTAAAACAAATTTTAGATGTACAACCCGAGTGGACCAACGCTACCAACCACGATTTTGACATAAAAGCTTTATAATATTTCAATATAATTTTTGTCAAACTACTTGAGGCCAGTTTTGAAATTGAATATTTGAATTTCAGTATGTAGTTACATAGCATTATATAGCGGTTGGCAGCGCGACAGTGGATTATCCCACTTGGTCCTCTCTTGTACTATTAATTTTAGATCAAAGATGTCTAGACTATCTGTAAAACAGACTGCACCTCCTGGATGGTTTCGAAGTAAACTCTGTATAGGGCCAAAGTAAGGCATTAAGATCTTTGACTTTTCAAACTCTCTCTCTATACATAGTTTATTATAATTTCATTTCAATATCACACAACAAATAATTATATTCTTCATCTATTTTTACGTCCTTCAACATTCCTTTTCCATGTCTCTTATTACCCAATGGCCCAATCATATTATCAGGGGTGAAGATGTACTAAATACCCTCGTTCATCTCTGTCCTGCTGGGATCTGAGGTATGTACCCTTAGAACTTGCACTCTCCACTAGACATTAGGTGCATCCGCTACACCATTCTACAAGGGTGGTAATGTTTTGTTTGGAAGTTTCGAGCTTCTGGTTTTAATTTAAGGTTTAATTTGACGACGATAATTTTTTTTTTTAATTCTTTAATTGCAAAGCAAGTTCTTAGGATATTTGCCTTAGAACTTGCTTGACATCCTATAAGCATATAAGGCGAATATCTTTAGGATATACTTAACACAACCCAACTGTGGGTGTAGCCCCTACAGAGTTTGTTGTAATAGACAGTTGTTAGTTATTAAATGTAGAACACATCAGTTATCGAACAATTGTAGGTGTTTTATATTTTATTTATTATTATAAT